>NW_023620651.1:0-6431 GCF_014905685.2 Nematolebias whitei
GGGAGGCGCACATGGCGACGGTTCGTTCTTAATGCTCCATTTATATGCATATATCTTATTAATGTAATTGTTGGTCTCTGAATATCTGTAACCCATGTTGTGTCAAATAAATCTTTTATACGAAGGGCGACGCCTCAGCCGTTTTGAACAAGACGTGGTATTCTAACCACAACAAATGGTGACACCCGACGTGCGGCGACGATGGGCCTAGACTGAATTGGATCGAGGTGGCTTGCGTTGCACACAGAGAGAGGAACTGGGCCCATTACTTTCAGGTAAGCTGGTTAACTGTTTGGACCTTAAGGTCCGGAGTTTCTGGCTATTCGGCCGTAAACCAAATTATAACTAAATTAAAATTCCTCTGTTGGTGTGCATGCGGCCATCTCCGGAAAATAAAGATGGTTTTATTTAAGATAACTTCCGGTGATTCGTGTTAATCCTGACGAGGTGGGTTACGATATTCAGACAGTTTAAGCGCCGAACGCTTACTTAGACATTTTTAGGTAGTTTTCACAAGTGTGTGGACTTGTGCCGGTGGACGGCGGAAGGCCTGCCGGAGTCACGTGGGTGACGAACCCATTTTCCCTCATTTTCAGCGGATTTGGCCATCAAAGTCTTAATCTGACGAGATTAAGGTACCGAGCGTCTCACAAACGTCTTCGGGGCTGAGGGGCGGGTCACTCCTCTGGTCGTGTCGACTGCGGCCTAAATTGGACTCCATTGATAGTTTAGCTTTGAGGGAAAATGTGAACAGAATAGAGAGTTTACCAAATTTCATGTGGTCAGGGATCGCATTAGTTTTAGGACGTTGTAATAACTTTTGTTTGTGCCGTGTTTTGTATGTCGTGTGAAGGCTTCAAGGCCGGGAGACGTTGGGAGAGACGTAACAATGAAAAAAGGGGGGAGTGAGCTGTGTGTGGGCGGAAGCTCAGGGTTACTTTTCTCTTTTTTCTGTGTGTCGGAGAAAGTCTGCTTGGAGCCGTGTGTGTGTGTGGTAAAGCACTCGTGTGGGGGAAGGGAGCGTTTCTTTGTTCCACACACGAGGTGAAGGCTTACGCGTGTTTTGTTTTGTCTTCGTTTCTGCGTCAGAGGTGTCTTGTGTGATCGGTGCTTCCGTATCCTGACCGGAAGGGGGCGCTGTTGTATGAGGCAAGGACAGGTCTGGCCGCTGGGTTGTTCCGTACCAGACTTGTGTTTGTTTTATTGCGGCTGCGGCCAGGAGTGAATGAAATTAACATATTTGAATGCCTGGGTGTGTGAATGTTGTTATCAGGTGTGGAACTCATGAATGTGGTACAGGTGAAGCCTGTGGAAAATCTACAGGATCATATCAGAGGCAAATTGCACGACTTATAGGGCGTATCAAAATGAAAAGGAGGTAATTAGTTTGAGATCAGATGGCCACTAGCTAAAACAAGCGGAAATAAGCTTTATGTACCAAAATTAAGGGGGTAAAGCTTGATTTTTAATGATTTAGGCTGTAAAAGTTGGATTAATTTAAAAATATAGCTGATTGGCGTGTAACAGCTAAATGGTATCTGATATGGGAACAGGGATAGCTGAAAATCTTCCAAATATTTGCTGATAGCCGTCTGAGGCCAGACAGAAACGGAGATAGGAGCAGACACAAGGTTAAACAAAACAATTTTCTGCATGATAGGAAGGAGGCAGTGACCTCTGAAACAGAGGATGGTTTGAATCTCAAGGAAAGAGGGGACATCACGTGTACGAGCTGTAATTAACTAGGAGATGGAGTCAGAGTGAGTCAGCTGGAGAAGGTTGAATCATCTTGGAGTCAGATTAGACGGTAGAGGGTTGAGATGTCAAGGCGACCGTGGTGTTGGTGGTAGTTAACAAATTAGTTTAACTTTCTTCTTGGAATTGACAATAAACTCAGGTTTTAAACTCAACTGAAAAACGACAGAATAAGGATAAGTAATAGACAAAATCCTTGACACTTGTAAAATAAGGTGGAGGGAAGGATTTTATTCTGGTCAAAGAGAACCTTACCGGACTCAAATTGAAAAGGTTAGGAAACTAAACTCAAATTGAAAACATTAGATTAAATTAAACAGCCTTAACTAAACTCAAATTGTAAATACTTGGGTTAAATT
This sequence comes from Nematolebias whitei, assembly GCF_014905685.2. Lineage (NCBI taxonomy): Eukaryota > Metazoa > Chordata > Actinopteri > Cyprinodontiformes > Rivulidae > Nematolebias > Nematolebias whitei. The sequence goes on from NW_023620651.1 coordinate 2,115, forward strand.
AATCAATCTTAATTGTACTCAAATTGAAAAACTTCAGTTTAAGTAATCAGTCCACACGAGTTTATCACATATTGGAAATGTTTAGCATTTAGGAGCTGTTTCCTTCTAAGAGCTGCAGGAACTAGGTTATTTATGGGACGACAACAATTCTAGTGGGTAAACGCCATGACTTTAACTTTATGATTTGAGACTTCACACAGGTCCTGGGAGTGCAAAAGGACAACAGAGAGGTGTACATGGTGAGTTTAAGAAGTTGTACTTTGTGAACAAAGGGCATGTACACGTTTTTGTGCAGTGATAATGGACTCTGTGATGTCTTGAGGAGTATACATGGTCTTAATTGATTTGTATTAAAAGTATCTTGTTTGTGATACAGTGAAAAAGCATAGTTATGAGAGGAAATGATTGCAGATTTGTTATATAACAGTAAGTGATTACATATTGTCATGCTGCCTATAATTACAAGGTCTGGATGATAATGTGGCCCTGAGAGTGGACTTCACTGTCAGGTGATGTGTCAACACACATACTCTACAAGATGGAGGACATTGTTTGGAGGGGAATATTTTATGCAGTAGGCGTAAAGAATTGGCTTGTGCAGTGTTTAATGAAAGCTTTCACTCTTATGTAATTGAGCGGTTAAAACATCTATTGTACAATCCAGGACACCAGAATGACTCCGTTGGGGTAAACGCTGTGGTTCCAGAGTAAAACTTGCTAACGAACGATTAATGTGGATAACAGATGAAGGTTGAATCTGATTTTAATAATTTGATTATTTTTTCTTCTCTGCAGCTGGAGATGGCAGAACTTTGGAGTGGGAAGATAATTCTAATTAGGCCCACAAAACATAGAAGGTAGCATTTAACTGCATACAGCATCCATCTGAGTTTTGATCAGGACTCTCGAGTGCCGGGGGCCGGATCGGATACAAATGTGTTCAGGTGGGCGCTGAAGTTGGGTCTGTGACACTGACCAATGGGACGGTTCAAATAAGTTGTCAGTCGAACACAACTTACACAACAACAAAGAACTTTTCAGCCAAGTAACGTGACTTTTCAAAGATCTAACAGTCCAAGAGCGAACTGAACTAACTGTCCAGAGGGGGTCCTGGAGTTTGTCCACAGCGAGAACATCCAGTCAAGTCTTGCTGTATGCTGAGAAATGAACTGCTGTACAAAGCTGAACTGGTCTCCAGACAGACGGAGACGAATCTGGGGACTGAAAGGCTGAAAGAAGAACTGGTGGTCACTCTGTCCAAGGTCACTAACATCAACTGCAGCCTGACGGATGTGTCGACCCCACATTTGATCTGTGATGGTCATCTAGGCACTTTGGGGTCGTGATCAAAAACTGCAGCTGGCTTTGATAATAATCACTCACATAGACTCATTTTAAAACAGGTGACACAACATGACACAGACGTACTGAGGTGGGAGTGCTAGACGATTAGCCCTGCTCCAACTGCTCTGAGATGAAAATTGTTTTATTACCTCAAATGCTCCACACCCCTGAGCAAAATATTGATTTTAACTTTCCGTTTATACAGGTCAGGAAGTCTCATTCAGGAGAAACCTGAGACCTGATTTGGATGAAGTTCACTGTTTTCTAAAAGAACACTGAATGATTGTCTTTGCCTTGACGGAGCAAATGTGGGGGGTCTGGTTTGATACAAGAGATGAAATTTATTTAATGATTAACTTTTTGCTAATTTATAGGAGAGCTTGGGTTGTAGTTGGGTAATTGTTTGCAAAACCTGGGTTGAATAACAGTAGTGGGAAGTTTAAAACTACACCATATTTTTAGTTCTGTAACTAATACTCAATCTGGGTGTTAGTGGATTGCAGACGGTAATACTTCAGATTTGAAACAATGCCGTTTCAAAAAGGGGGGAGGTGTATAGGCAGCTCTGAGCAGGAAACAGTTCATACAATGATTAGATCATTACAAACTATACAAAAATAACTTCTTCTGAGGCGATTAAAAGATCATATCATGTAGGGTAATCACATTGACATTGGGAAATGAATAAATCAGAAACCTACATAAGGACATTGCACTTGTATATATGTATATCAGTTTAACAAAAGTATCTTTTTCTCTTTGTTGTAATGTGTACAGATTCCAGAAAGGGGGACGCCCCTAGACTGAGGTGGATTTGAGCAAAGGTTAAAGGGAAATGGGTGATTCGGTATTTTAAACACCACTGACTTGACTGACTGGACTGGACTCAAATATTTTAATTGGGCTAATAAAAGGGTTCATGAACAAAGTATTTTAACCACAATTCTTCCTCTTTTATTTTTTTCCTCTCCCTCTTTTTCTTCCTTGCTTTTTCCTCCCTCTCTAGCACAGACAGGTACCTGGATGGAAGATTAAATTATTTTTTTCTCCACAGTGTTATATGTCGGTTGTTTTCAACTTATGGGTATATTGTACTTTGATGTGTGCGCAAGCGTTTAATGAAGTTACTTCCACAGGCTCCAGGAGGAGGGGGGCCGGCATGGGGGATTGTTATTGTTGTTGTATTGTGTATGTTTAATTTTAATTGTAGGTAGACCGGTTGACGGCAAAGGCTTGGAAGGGTGACAGATGGGACGAGAGTACACAGGTATCCCTGGAGAAGTCCAGTATGTAACACAATTCAGTTTCAAGTGTATAGATGCATGTAAGAATAGCATTTTATTTTAGTTTTACAAATTCTGTTTTAGGATAACATTACAGTGTAATAATACACCTATCAGTAGCAATAATACCCATCAGGGTGTCCAATAATTCAGAAATAGGTTTTATTCACTACAGAAGTAACCACAGTCAGTTTTTGCAGGCCCACAAATGGGTCATGGATCCCACAGATAAAATAATCTAAAGGCCAGACAGGGTGCTTAACAATTCGCAAGCTTTGGTGTCCAGCTTTTCTCATCAGGAGGGAGGAACTCTGACCGAGGAGACAAACTCACATCAGACTGGGTCTTGCTGAAAAGAGGGACAGGACAAGACCCCACCAGGTGGTGGACAGAACATCACATGCCATCGGTCCCCAGAAGGAGAGTGGCACCTGTACGACCCCACCAGGGCACCCCTGCAGAGGAGAGGAATCGATCGCTGGACCACATGGAGGATGATCTGAAGACAGCTCCCCACTACACCTGGAGGAGGTGACAGGACCTTTGTGGGAGCTCATTCTTTGCCCCTTTGTTCTGGTTGGAAAAAGGCAGTAGCAAACATCGGAGAAGGAGTCTCCGCTCTGCCTGAAGTCGGTCGGGTGGATCGGGTAAGGACGGAAGATTACCAGCCCTGACCGTGAAGAACAGAAGACGCGTCAAACTGATTTTAGTTTTGTCCCAATACACACACGTCATTTAGAATGTTTGATCAGACTGATAAGATTCTGAGGACTTTACATGAAGATAACTCCGCGGGCCGAATCCCGCCGAGCACCAAAGGACCCTGGTGGACGAACAAGGGCTCCCACCGCAAGCTCAAGAACCGAAGACCTGCTAGACAGAAATGTTTAAATTGAGGGTGTTGGCTTTTCCTGTTTAATATGAGTGTTTTGTCTTACCTTTCAGTCATTCTAAAAAACAACCAGAGTGGATTCAATTGGAAACTTAAATATTCACTTAACTTAACTATTCATTTAACTTAAATATTCATGTTAACTTAACTATTCAAATATTTTACTCCACTCAATTGGAAACTTAGCTATTCATTTAACTTGACTATAAACTTAACTTGACTATTAACTTAAATATTCAGTTAACTTAAATATTCAAATATTTTACTCCATTCAATTGGGCATTTAATCATTCTAAAATACCACGAGGTATTTTAAAGGTGGTTTAAAATAGAGTTTCACTCATTTATCTTTCTCTAGGAGGGGTGTTGCCGCATTTTTTGTATTTTTATAAAGGTTTATGTGTGTGGTACTTTTCACAGGTGTCGGATCAGGGGTCTGGTCCAGGACCCCTGGGGAGTGCAGTAAGTTTGCGTCACGTCCATATTGATAAATCCATAAAGAGGGTGAACTCCCATGAATATGGGAGTTCAAAAGAGGGAATGTTGGATTTAATATTTTATACATTTTTATAATTCCTATCAAGCACTCAAATGTCGTGTCACATAAAGGGTGTGCGTGTCTTTCTTCCAAGGTTGAACTATGTTTATAGAAAATGTTTGCTAATTCTAACTAGTTGACCTTTAAATATAATCTCATAGTAGCTAAGGATAATTTTACAAGTTCACATTTGATAAATTACAAGCAATCAAATCAGGCCAGAGAGCAGACTGATTAACATAAATAAAGCTAGAACACAG
>NW_023620652.1:0-6430 GCF_014905685.2 Nematolebias whitei
ATATTGTCATACTACAACTAGTGGCACGTACCTACGTGACTACTACAAACTGGTGGCCCGTTAACGTGCTCATAAATGACTGTAAAAACGTGTAAATTGATTTTACGTGTTGGCATGTATGTTGAAAAGTAACAGTTTGTCAGCTGTGCTGAACCGCAGCTGGAGCTGCGCCTTTCAAGCAAACGCTGCATGTTCTAAGCGTTGGGCTAGTAATGTTTTAAAAGCTGAAATTGTGTCATAAGTCTTTATGAAAGCTGAAATTGTACGTCTGTTATGTTAACTAAAAGCTGATGAGCTGTAAAAAACGCTGCATTCTGTTTAAACTGAGGTCCAAACGGACGGGAGTTCGGTTCTGGACGGCTCGGTTCTGGAAAATTCGGACGAGTTGTTTAAATAGCTAGAAAGACGTTTTGTCACGGAGCGCCGTCTCCGTGCAGCTCAGGAAGTTGATTCGTTACATTTTTAACAGAAAAAGTGCATTTTGACAGTTTAAAAGACGAAAAGCTGACGAACTATTTTCAGGCTAAACCTAGCATGCTGGCTGAAAACGCTTTCCTGATTGGTTGAATATTGCTGGGTGGAGCGCTCTGATTTGCTGAGAAGGTTGACTGGCGTGGCTACGTCATCCCCTCTCAACCCTGCGCTGCTTTGCCATTGGTGATTTCAGTCACGTGACCCGGAAATGAAATTCGTTTTCATAGGGAAATAAAATCTGCTTTTTAAAGCTGAAAAGTAACTTTAAAGTGGTTTTGATACGCTGGCTAAGTGCTTCGAAGCATATTCGCTGAAATTTTGCCACGTTAGAGTCTAAAATTCGTCATTAAATGATGTTTTTAAACAACGCTAGCGATGCTAATTTTAAGCTAAACAGCTAACGACCGGAGCCTTAGCTACGCTTAAAATCACTAAATAAAGCTGCAATATTGTCCCAAAAACTCATGTTTCAAGCTATAAAGTCTGATTGCAAAAAATTTTGCCACGTTTGTGTAAAAAATCCGTTCAGAAATGTTGATTTTAACCGAGTTTAGCCGAAGCTAACTTCAAGCTAAGCGGCTAACAACAGGATGTCAACCGAACGCCACAGGAAGTTATAGCTCCCCTAGTGGACAACACAAACAGTGTCGGAGTTAAATTTTGTTGAGGTTGTAGTGACACCTTCTGGAGAAGACGTGGGATCACAGGTTTCACTTCAGTTTTAGGTAAAGAGTGAAATTAAACGTTCTTTTTATTCCTGTAAGGCATTTTTGAGTTAAAAAACTTCCTCAAAGCTGAATAAACACTGTTATCTTGCATTTTAAAAAGTAAAGGTATTTATGCAAAGAGCATTTACCAAAGAGACTTTATTCACTGTTAAATAGGTACAAAATAAAGTTAGGAACTTTTTAAAAAATAGAAACGGTTCAAATATTCACAGAGTGGAATAGTTTACTCATTTTGCTTGAAAGATAATACACGTTTAATTGCAAAATCACTAAATAAGAGTAAACTTATCAGGAAAAGAAACTTTTCTGTTTAAGTTGCCACCTAAAAAAATAAATCTTCCTATTTAATTTTAAATAGAAGCCACTGACAGGAGGACAACAGGAATAACAGTTTTTCTGAGGAAGGACTGATTAATCCTGATACATCATCAACTTTTCTTTCTCTTTTCACAACTTAGTTATATGAGTAACTGTTAAAATAGCAAATTTCTGGAACAGAACGGTTTAAAAAACGTTTTAAACTGATTTGCTGTGAGACTTTTTAGAAAAATTACAGGTTTATTAAAAAATTCAGTGCATTAGAGTAAAATACACAAAAAACAGCTTGGTAACTGATATCTGTTGAAAAATAAGCACAAAAAGTAACACTGCCAGAAGAGCATTTACTTAAATATTCATGAATTGGGGTAAAACCTGAGAAAGGTACCCACATTTGAATAAGTTGACTTATAACAGTACTTCTGTGTAAACCCAAAGCTAAAATAAGTGTGAAAACTCAATGACTTGAATACAAATATTTACCTGTAAAATATCTAAAGCTTGCAACTGTTCAAACAGATAAATTGCTACACAGTGAAAAACATGACAGGTGTGTTAGAAAAAGACTTTGACCTAAAAGGGATGGCGGACTGCCTGGAGAACGCATTAGCGCTCCTGGCAGCGTCCTTACATCCATATATGATTCAGACAGAGAGCATGAACCCAAAAGAGTTAGCGGACAATCTGAAGGAGGTTGCAGAAAGTGTGACCTCTACAGAAATCACAAAGTCAAGCTATGAAAAGCTGGCTAAAATTGCAATTTTGCTGAAAGAATCATTCTATAAGGCTGTTGAGAAAGCTGATAACCTCAAACAGAGGTTAGACAGTGAAATAGTGTTTGCTCAGAAAACTGAAGATTACGTCTTTCAATTTAGAAGCGAACACGAGGTCCTCATGACGAAACATTATGAACAGATGTTTCAGTTACAGCAAGATGCACGTGCAGAAGCTGATTCAATGAACAGCAAAATACAAGCACTTGAAGCATCACTATCGGAAGCCAGGGATAAAGACCGTGCGTACCAATCCGTGCGTTCAGATAACGATGTGCTACAAGCACAGTTACAGATCGCATTAAAGGAGCTGGACGATTGCAAGGCAGACAAGGCGGGGATGCTCCGACGATGGCTGATTTTACAAAGTAAATATCAGACATCACAGGAGCACCTGACAGCTTGTGAGGAGAAATTAGCTACAGCTACAAACCAGATTTCTGATATGGGGCGGGCTGGTCTGAGACTCAAAGACGAACAGTATCAGGGTCCGAAACAGCCACGAACTCTCCAGACAGATGCTGTTGCACCTCTTCCTCCTGACAACACGCCGTTACCATCACCCCCATTATGGGCGGTAGGGACAGAACTGCACCAATATGTACCTCTTCCTCCTGACACCATGCCCCCACCCCCACCACCATCACGGATGGTAGGGACAGACCTGCACCGATATGTACCTCTTCCTCCTTATCAGCCACCCCCACCCCCACCATGGGCGGTAGGGGCAGGCCTTGACCAATCTGCACCAATCACGCATGTGAGACCGTTGATACAGTCTCCTTCAATGGATGATTTGCAGAAAGTCTCAAAATATGTACAACGTTTCGTTCCCGGCCCTATGGGGTCAGCAGGAACAAAAGCGTACCTCAGAGATCTGGATTTCAGATTGAGATCTTATCCTAATGCTACGGCAGAAGATAAAATCAGTCTGATACGACTCACTTCGGACAGAGAGGTGTTCACCTTCATCGAGCGTCTACCAGATGCAACGAGGAGGGATTACAACCTTCTGTGTGAGGCTTTGATCAAAGAGTACGACCCCTGCACAGGACCTGCTGGTTTCCCAGCCGCAGACAAGGTCACGCAGGGCAAGAATGAACATCCAAAAGTTTATTACAAAAGAATCTTCCAAGCTTATTTTGGTAACAGAAATGAGACCGGAATGGAAGAAGATGATGGTTTTAAGTTTGTTTTCAGCAAAAATCTCCACTCTGATTTTAAAAAATCAGTACAAATGATGGCAAATTTCAGAGAAAAATCCATCAGTGAGATTAAGCAGTGTGCTGTGAATGTGTTTGAAGCAAGTTCTCATGCTACGACGCCCATTGAAGTGTTTCCAAGTGTAAAGGTTAAACCCCACTCCCTAGAATTAGAAGGAAGGCGTTCATCGCCACCTCCTCCTAAGAAAGAGAGAAAACAGTCTGTTCAAAATAACAAACCACGTAATGAAGGTGCACGCTGGGACAAAAAGGCTCCTCTTTTAGAGGAAGACAGTGATTATCGGAAAATGGGTGAGCGCAGGACGCAAAGATATGGGAAACCATATCATCAGGGGCAGTACGTAAAGGAACCCCCGAAAGACGTACCTGACCGTCCCCCACCTCGGACGAAACGAACCGAGGCGAAAAAATCACAAAAGTTCCAGAAACAAGGCCCTACACCTCTGAACTCGGAAGAGACAGAGAAAATACGCAGGTTGTTAGAAACTTTGAAACACACTGACACGGGAACCCATCCAGGAGCACTATGCAGTGATGTAATTCCCATTACATCTGAGGGCGCGAATGACAACATAACAGATGTCGGTGAAACACACCAAGACATAACTGTTGTTGCCTCAAACAACCCCTCATCAGAAGTAGGGGGGGTAAACACACACACAAACGGTGACGAGTCATCGCAGTTTGAACACTCAGAAACAGCTTCTGCTGTGCTGACGGTTCAGACAAACCAAGATTACACAGATAAGGCTGAACGCGTGAAGAAGCGTCAGAGAAAACCCAAGAGGTTTCTGTGTAACTTTATCAGAAAGGGGGCCGCCAAAAAGGCGTACCTGTCAGTAACACTCGAAGGTGTCCTCACACACGAAGCACTCTTGGACGGTGGGGCAGACATAACAATTATGTCAGCTAAACTGTTCGAGGAGCTGAGGACGGCCGCTGCCAGTGTTAACAGGATAATACCTCTCTCTGACTGTGCTATAGAAATGCAGGGTCTCTCAGAAATGAAAACAACCCTGACAGCTATAGCAATGGTTCACATGCAGATTGGCAATATGACACTGTACCACCCGGTACACGTGACCCATGTTGACTCATTCCCATTTTTGGTCGGCCAGGATTTTATAAATCGCTTTAATGCGATTATAGATTATGGTGATCAAATAATGTGGACAAAAGTGAGCAAACCACTGCCAATAGATACGCCTCCGGAGTGTGACACAGACTGCCCAACAGCAGGTACCGCGGAAGGCACAAAGGACTCCTCAGCCGAGGACACGAGCCCGGTGAGTACTCCTCTAACACCATGTGAAACCAAAGAAACCCAAGTGGTCCAAACTCTGACTCAACAAGACAGCCTCCTCTGTGAGCTGGAACAGTCAGAGTCCACCAAACACTACCTACCACTGGTAGTTAAGGGTGTAGAGATCCAAGGGTCCCACACCAACGATGCTGTACTGTCTCTGTGGACAGATAAATCCGCAATTAACCGAGCTTTCTACGAAACCTTGGTTCACAAACACGTTGGTCTAGAACTAATTAAAAAAGCTTTCCGCTTTCCATTAGTTCCCAATAGTTCACAGGTAATGACCGCAGAAGGAGTCATTAACCTAAAACTGAACTGGAATCAACGAGAACTGGTTCACCCATTTCTCGTTATCCAAAACTTACCACATGCATCCTACATAGGCTCTGACATTTTGGTAAGGTTAGGTGTCCACGTGGACACCATCAACAAGGTGCTGTGGTCCCTGAAACCAGCCACAAAGGATCCTCCTGTGCTAGACACAGCGAGCCTTAAGGCTGGGCAGACCATTCCAGAGGCCTGCCAGGTTGCTAGCAACCAAGACACCACAGTACCATCTCAGGTGATTAACCTAATGGTGCGAATCCACATAATAGCTGGACAAGCTATTAGCCATAAACAGGCATATTTTCAACCCTCTCCTGCATTTTTCGACTTGGGACTGTCCGTGGAAGCCACGAACCAGGTGAGTCTTGACTCCAGGACCACATCTATTGCTGTGTGTAACACAGGCATGGATGAGGTGCTGATCCCAAAAAACACTATGTTAGGATGGTTGATTTCAACCGACTTTCATGATTTTGAACTAGGCATTCCATTTCTGGGAGGACTCCCAGACAATCTGGTACCAAGTCAAGAAGCTGGGCCAGTATGGTTCACAAAACCAACACAGGCCATAGCTCTTTTCTCAACCGATGATGTCGACCAAGGACCTCAAACCTATGGTGTCTTACCCATAGACAGGCCCGACGACTCAGAAAGGGATTCGATGGAGCTCCCCAAGGAGCAAGAACCCTTAACAGTCTCATCACAGATTGATCAGGTGGTCGCCCAAGCCGACGCTCTGACATCTGATGAAGAAAGAGACAAACTGCGCCAAGTTCTTCTAAAATATGAAAAGTCATTTTCAACTGATTCAACAGATTGTGGGTTGACCTCACTCCACGCAGTGAGAATTCCAACCCCACCCAACGCACCGCCAACATTTGTCAGACAATACAAGATCCCTCTGGCGGCACACCAGCCTGTCCAGGAGATCATTGATGACCTTTTGGTCAAAGGTATAATCAGACAATGTAATAGCACCTACTCTGCGCCTCTATGGCCAGTTTTAAAACCAAATGGTAAGTGGAGACTTACCATAGACTACAGGAAGCTAAATAAACAAGTACCTTTATCCAGGTGGCCAATGACTCAGCTCCATCAGGAACTGCCAAAGGTCACCGATGGTAAGTACTTCTCGACCCTCGACGTCGCCTCTGGTTTTTGGACCATCCCTGTGCGCGCCGAGGATCAACACAAACTAGCTTTCACTTTTGGCAGCCGACAATACACCTTTACCAGGTGTCCCTTTGGCTACGCTAACTCACCTGCAGAGTTCAACATCTT
>NW_023620653.1:0-6430 GCF_014905685.2 Nematolebias whitei
CCTTTCTTGATTTTCTGTCTGAAATGAGCAAGCTGTCGTAAGTATGTTAAAGGTTGGTTTTCGGTCAACTAAAATGTTTACCGAGAAAAATGTCATGTTTTACTATTTGAAAAGATTACAAAGTGTGAGACTCCATGAAGTCTGCTGTTGCTGAAATAATCTTTTCTGTATGTTGTAAACAATCCTTGACTTATGATAACATCTTACGTCACAAATCCACTCCTCTTTCTGGTCCTTCCACGAATCAGAAAGCTCTAAACTGAACAGGAAGTAAACTCATTTAAAATGTGACAACTGCCCAGTTCAAGTATGAATGAGAGCTGACAACAAGATTGAGAGTTCTGGAGAATGTGAGAGTTCCAAGATTGAGAACGCAGTCGGTTCTGAAAGCTTCAGAGCAATGAAGAATCCAGAGGTTTTTTGGGGATTATAATTCTGTTTTGAGCTAATCAACGCACGACTTTCTGAAGGTTTGGTAGCTCTCGACGGAGACGCTGAAACGAGTCAGAAAGGAACTACATCCAACGCTGATTCATCGTCAACAGGTAGATGGTTCTATTTTGACCAAGTGTACCGTGAGAAGCTGAGATCGGACGGAGCGTGCAACTTCTGGTTAAACAGATTAAATCTCCCTCACATATTCCTCTGTAAGATAAATCTCAATTTACTCTTAAACTCACCTCTCTCTCATAAAACAGTACAGATATTTTTAGAAATGTCTGAAGCAAAGTCCTCAAATCACCGCCGAGTGATTTGAAGTTCATTTTCTGTGAAACTGTCTGTTATTATTTTCATATTTTGCCAAATTAATGTAAATGTTTGATGTTAAACTTTGATTCTGAAAATAAATGATTCCATTCATTTGATGGGTCAAAGATAAATAACGTCTCTCGTTACATTTCTGTTAAATTCAATGCACGGCATTTACAGTCAGAAAAATGAAGAACTCGTGAATATTGTATGCATATATAATTCATATATTTGTCATACAACAAGTGACACGTATCTCACGTGACTCACTACAAACTGGTGGCTCGTACGAATTTCATGAATGACTGTTAAATCCGTGTGTAAATTGATTTTACGTGTTGGCATGGTGAAAGAGTAACAGCTGATGAGCTGTAAAGTTTACGCAGCGGCTGAGCTGCGCGCTTGGAGCTGCACTCTGCAACTAAACGCTGCATGTTTAAGCGTTGGGCTGGCAATGTTTTAAAAGCTGAAATTGTGTCATAAGTCTTGTGTAAGCTGAAATTGTACGTCTGTTACGTGTAACTAAAGGCTGATGAGCTGTGGAATACGTTATTCTGTTTAAGGTACGAGGTTCTGCTAAGACCCGGCTGTGGTTCGGTTCTGTTCAGTTTGAACGAGTATTTTGAACAGATGGATAAACGTTTTAAAAGCTGAGTGCCATCTCAGAACACAGTTAGAAGTTGTTTCGTTACAATTTTTAGCAGAAAAAGTGCATTTTGATGGTTTAAAAGACGAAAAAGTGACGAACTATTTTACGCTAATCTAACTTGCTAGGTAGAGAACACGCTTCCTGATTGGTTGAATTCGCTGTTGTGGAGCGCTTTCATTGGTTGAAGGTTTGACTGACGTGGCTACGTCACTTCCCCTCAAGCCTGCGCTGCGTTGCCATTGGTGATTTCATGTCACGTGACCCGGATATGAAATTCATTTTCATAGGGAAATAAAATCTGCTTTTTTTAAAGCTAAAAAACGCTTTTAAAGTGGTTTTGACACACTGGTTAGATGCTTCGAAGCCTGTTTGCTGAAATCCTGCCACGTTACAGTTTAAAATTCGTCAAAAAACGATGTTTTTAAACAAAGCTAGCGATGCTAATTTTAAGCTAACAAGCTAACGACCGGAGCTTTAACTACGCTTAAAATCACTAAAGGAAGCTACAAATATTGTTCCAAAAACTCATGTTCAGGCTAAAAAGTCGTGTTTGTTGAAATTGTGCCACTTTTGTGTAAAAAATCCGTTCAGAAATGTTGATTTTGACCGAGTTTAGCCGAAGCTAACTTCAAGCTAAGCGGCTAACAACAGGATGTCAACCGAACGCCACAGGAAGTTATAGCACCCCTAGTGGACAACACAAAAAGTGACGGAGTTATAATTGTTGAGGAAATACTGACATCTCCTGGCGAGACGTGAGATCACAGATTTCACTTCGTTTTTTAGGTAAAAAGTGAAATTAAACGTCTTTTTATTTTTCTGTAAGGCAAATTCTGAGTTAACAAACTTCCTCAAAGCTGAATAAAACACTGTTATCTTACATTTTAAAAAGTAATAGGTATTTATGCAAAGAAGCATTCACCAAAAAGTTTATTTCACTGTTAATCCTTCAAAAATAAGGTACAAAAATAAACATTAACTTTTTAAAACAGATACAGTTACAAATATTCACAGAGTTGAACAGTTTACTCATTTTGCTTGAAGGATAATACACGTTTAATTGCAAAATCACTAAATAAGGGTAAATTTATCAGGAAAAAGAGATTTTCTGTTTAATTTACCACCTAAATAAAATATCTCTCTATTTAATTTTAAATAGAAGCTATACAGGAGTAAATACAGTTTTTCTGAAGAAAGACTGATTATTCCTCATCATCAAATTCTTTTCTCTTTTCACCCACCTGGGTTGATGAGTAACTGTTTAAAACAGCAAATTTCTGGAACAGAACGGTTTAAAAAAACGTTTTAAACTAATATTGCTGTGAGACTAAAGAAAAATTTGCAGGTTTATAAAAAAAAATTCAGTGTTTAGAGTAAAATACACTAAAAACAGCTTGGTACTCTAGTATCTGTGGAAAATAAGCACAAAAAGTAACACTGCAAAAAGAGCATTTACTTAAATATTCATGAATTGGGGTAAAACCTGAGAAAGGTACCCACAGTTGAATAAGTTGACTTATAACAGTACTTCTGTGTAAACCCAAAGCTAAAATAAGTGTGAAAACTCATTGACTTGAATACAAATATTTACCTGTAAAATATCTAAAGCTTGCAACTGTTCAAACAGATAAATTGCTACACAGTGAAAACATGGCAGGTGCGTTAGAACAAGATGTTGACATAAAGGGAATGGAGGACTACTTGGAGAATGCGCTCGCGCTTCTCGGAGCGTCCTTACGTCCATTTATGACTCAGACAGAGAGCATGGACCCAAAAGAGTTAGTGGACAATCTGAAGGAGGTTGCAGATAGTGTGACCTCTGCAGAAATCACAAAGTCCAGTTATGAAAAGCTGGCTAAAATTTCAATCTTGCTGAAAGAATTATTCTATAAGGTTGTTGAGAAAAGTGATAACCTCAAACTAAGGTTAGACCGTGAAACAGCGTTTGCTCAAGAAATTGAAGAATACGTTCTTCAATTTAAACGTGAACACGAGGCCCGCATAAGACAATATCAGGAAAAGATGTCTCAAGAACAGCAAGATACAAGTACAGAAATTGCTGTGTTGAACAGCAAACTAGAAGTACTCGAAGCATCACTATCGGAAGCAAGTGACCACTTAAAGACTGAGCTGTTAAAACAGGCTCAATCATATGAAGGGAAGATTAGGGATAAAGAACAAGCGTACCAATCCGTGCGTGCAGATAACGATGTGCTACAAGCACAGTTACAGACCGCCTTGAAGGAGCTGGACGCTTGCAAAGCAGACAAGACGGAATCACTCCGACGATGGCTGACTTTAGTAAAAAAATATCAGACATCACAGGAGGACCTGAAAGCTTGTGAAGAGAATTTAGCTACAGCTATAAACCAGATTTCTGATATGGGGCGGCCTGGTCTGAGACTCAAAGACGAACAGTCTAAGGGTCCGAGACAGCCACAAACTCTCCAGTCAGATGCTGTTGCACCTCTTCCTCCTGACAACACGCCGTTACCCCCACCCCCACCATGGGCGGTAGGGACAGAACTGCACAAATATGTACCTCTTCCTCCTGACACCATGCCCCCACCCCCACCACCATCATGGGCGGTAGGGACAGAACTGCACCGATATGCACCTCTTCCTCCTTATCAGCCACCCCCACCCCCACCATGGGCGGTAGGAGCAGGCCTTGACCAATCTGCACCAATCACGCATGTGAGACCGTTGATACAGTCTCCTTCAATGGATGATTTGCAGAAAGTCTCAAAATATGTACAACGTTTCGTTCCCGGCCCTATGGGGTCAGCAGGAACAAAAGCGTACCTCAGAGATCTGGATTTCAGATTGAGAGCTTATCCTAATGCTACGGCAGAAGATAAAATCAGTCTGATACGACTCACTTCGGACAGAGAGGTGTTCACCTTCATCGAGCGTCTGCCAGATGCAACGAGGAGGGATTACAACCTTCTGTGTGAGGCTCTGGTCAAAGAGTATGACTCTTGCACGGGACCTGCTGGTTTTCCAGCCGCTGACAAGGTCACGCAGGGCAAGAATGAACATCCAAAAGTTTATTACAAAAGAATCTTCCAAGCTTATTTTGGTAACAGAAATGAGACCGGAATGGAAGAAGATGATGGTTTTAAGTTTGTTTTCACCAAAAATCTCCACTCTGATTTTAAAAAATCAGTACAAATGATGGCAAATTTCAGAGAAAAATCCATCAGTGAGATTAAACAGTGTGCTGTGAATGTGTTTGAAGCATGTTCTCATGATAAGACGCCCATTGAAGTGTTTCCTAGTGTAAAGGTTAAACCCCACTCTCTTGAACTAGAAGGACGACGTGCTTCGCCACCTCCTCCTAAGAAAGAGAGAAAACAGTCTGTTCAAAATAACAAACCACGTCATGAAGGTGCACGTTGGGACAAAAATGCTCCTCTTTCAGAGGATGAACGTGATTATCGTAAATGGGGTGAGCGCAGGACGCAACGATATGAGAAACCATATCGGCAGGGGCAGTACGTAAAGGAACCCCCGAAAGACGTACCTGACCGTCCCCCACCTCGGACGAAACGAACCGAGGCGAAAAAATCACAAAAGTTCCAGAAACAAGGCCCTACACCTCTAAACTCGGAAGAGACAGAGAAAATACGCAGGTTGTTAGAAACTTTGAAACACACTGACACGGGAACCCAACCAGGAGCACTTTGCAGTGATGTAATTCCCATTACATCTAATGGCGCGAATGACAACATAACAGATGTCGGTGAAACACACCAAGACATAACTGTTGTTCACTCAAACAACCCCTCATCAGAAGAAGGGGGGGTAAACACACACACCAACGATGACGAGTCATCGCAAGCTGAACACTCAGAAACAGCTACAGCTGTGCTGACGGTTCAGACAAACCAAGATTACACAGATAAATCTGAACGCGTGAAAAAGCGTCAGAAAAAAACCAAAAGGTTTCTGTGTAACTTTATCAGAAAGGGGGCCGCCAAAAAGGCGTACCTGTCAGTAACACTCGAAGGTGTCCTCACACACGAAGCACTCTTGGACGGTGGGGCAGACATAACAATTATGTCAGCTAAACTGTTCGAGGAGCTGAGGACGGCCGCTGCCAGTGTTAACAGGATAATACCTCTCTCTGAATGTGCTATAGAAATGCAGGGTCTCTCAGAAATGAAAACAACCCTGACAGCTATAGCAATGGTTCACATGCAGATTGGCAATATGACACTGTACCACCCGGTACACGTGACCCATGTCGACTCATTCCCATTTTTGGTTGGCCAGGATTTTATAAATCGCTTCAACGCGATTATAGATTATGGTGATCAAACAATGTGGACAAAAGTGAGCAAACCACTGCCAATAGAAACGCCTCCGGAGTGTGACACAGACTGCCCAACAGCAGGTACCGCGGAAGGCACAAAGGACTCCTCAGCCGAGGACACGAGCCCGGTGAGTACTCCTCTAACACCATGTGAAACCAAAGAAACCCAAGAGGTCCAAACTCTGACTCAACAAGACAGCCTCCTCTGTGAGCTGGAACAGCCAGAGTCCACCAAACACTACCTACCACTGGTAGTTAAGGGTGTAGAGATCCAAGGGTCCCACACCAACGATGCTGTACTGTCTCTGTGGACAGATAAATCAGCAATTAACCGAGCTTTCTACGAAACCTTGGTTCACAAACACGTTGGTCTAGAACTAATTAAAAAAGCTTTCCGCTTTCCATTAGTTCCCAATAGTTCACAGGTAATGACCGCAGAAGGAGTCATTAACCTAAAACTGAACTGGAATCAACGAGAACTGGTTCACCCATTTCTCGTTATCCAAAACTTACCACATGCATCCTACATAGGCTCTGACATTTTGGTAAGGTTAGGTGTTCACGTGGACACCATCAACAAGGTGCTGTGGTCCCTCAAACCAGCCACAAAGGATACTCCTGTGCTAGACACAGCGAGCCTTACGGCTGGGCAGACCATTCCAGAGGCCTGCCAGGTTGCTAGCAACCAAGACACCACAGTACCACCTCAGGTG
>NW_023620654.1:0-5000 GCF_014905685.2 Nematolebias whitei
TATATATGTTTTTATTTATTTATTTATTTGTTTTATAATAATCTCCTTGTCCTATAAAATATTCCAAGGATTTTTGAAAACATTTTGGAAAACTGTTTTTTTCCTAATTGTATTCATAACAATTGCTTGTCCTTCTTATTTTATTTAATTTAATTTAATTAATTTATTTATTTATTGTACTTGTGTTCTTGTTTTACTCACGCAGTTTTTGTTCCTGAATGAATCCATAAATATTCCAAACTTTAACAATAAGGCTGTATCTGTTTGACTGACATATGGATTTTGGCAGACTATGATTTTTTTTTTTTTTTTTTATGAATAGTTCAAAGAAAAAACTCTCATTAAAAAAATAGTATGTAACTATTTTACAAAACAAAACAAATACTGTTTATTTACTAAGCATCAAATTTAATCACTCTGAGTGGAGCCGCTTATTCTCTGGAAACTATTTGAAATCAATTCAGCCGTGTTTAGCTAATGCCTGAGCTTTTCATGGAGAGCTCTCTCCTCCTCTGGTCTAAATTTAGATATAAATATATTTCATTACACTTTTTTCTCTGTGAGACTTTCATTCCAAAATACTTGAGAAAATAAGAAGTGGGATAAAGGCATCTCTGGATGGTGTTAGGAATTCTTCATGTGCAGGCGATGCGCCAGTGTAAGAAATTCTCATTTGTTCCAACAACAGGAGACGGGGCGCGCAAATATTTTTGATCGAATGCTAGAAAGAGAGCTCAGCAGTGACTAAATTTGCTGCGGGTTCTCAAACTCTCGCACTGGAATCTCCGCATCTGGAATTGGTGAGGCAGGGGGGCTAACACCACCTCGGTGAGGGTTCTCTTTGTCAGCTTATTACTGCAGAAGTAAACTTTGTGGTTTCTCTTCACATTTTAACAGCAAGTTACAAACACACATCATGGCAACAAAGCCTCATAGCAATAGCCTTTGATTTCTCTTTCTGCTTTTTTTTTTTTATTCTTATCTTTTAAGACGCATGGTATCAGCCTATTTTGCTTCAATATCCAAGGTCTCAGCAGATTATGTGCTAGACTTAGAGAGTATGTCTCATCCTTGAGAAGAAAACACCTTTTCTGAATCTCGTTTAAGAGATGCATTTTTTTTTCATCTACCTTTTATTTCGGAGGCTGTCATACATTTCAGTCCCAACAAATTCTTGCCAGATTCTAAATGCTTAAAACAAGCATGATTTTTATCCACGGAGGGGGAAATAATGTCCGCAACCGTAAAACGACAGGCTTTTTGTGAGAGTGAACTATGGAGGAAGTTACTGAACTAAATTGCTTGAATTATGCTGTCAACATTTAAGAAAAGTTTTCTTTTTTTTTCCCACAAGTGCCTTTTTGATATGAAATAAAATGTACAATCGCCTAGGTATTTTCCTTTTTTTGTTGCATTCACACATACATTTTTATCGCAGTAATCCTTACAAGGTAGAATGCATTTTTCTCGTGTTATTTGGCTCTGATAATTTCCCTTCAATTCTGAAGTGCCATCTGCATCCCTGTGCAATTAGATGTTCTGTATGTTCCACATTTCCCAGGGTTGTAATATTGGAAGGATGTGAGACCAGACGGGGCCAGTAACTGTGAGCAGAGATACACCGAGGTGCTCGAATAGGGCCGATACGACTCAGATAGAATTAGGCTGCAATGAGGTGAAGCATGATTGAGTGTTGATTTAAAGCAGCTGGGTGCCTTGGCCTGCGTCCATACTAAAGCATGAAAGGCAGACTGTAGAAGAGTTGCAGACATGTAAAAACCACACACAACCCGCTTCAATCAAGGGATCACAAAGACATGCACCTCATACCCAAGCGCATGAGTATTGCATATGAATGCACATACGCACATGCATGCGATTATGAGCATGCCTTTAAATCAAACAAAAGTAGTCGTGAGAGCACACATTTGCAAAAAGGAAAAGGTTCACTGATGTTGCACATGTATGTACAGCACATTCAGTGTTGGAGGTCAGGCTCTGTGGACAGAATCAGTTGTAGATATTTTCTTGATAAATTCTGCACGGCACATTCCTCCAACAAAAAAAAAAAAAAAAAAAAAAAAAAAAAACGTCTTTCCCAGTCATGCTCTTTGCACTTTAACAGTGCTCCTCTTTAAAATATGGGGCTTCACAGGTGGGCTCCGTGCACCGAGAACTCTCATGCATGCCAGTTGCATTCCTATTCAGTTGTGTGACAAGTTGTGAGCTAAGGGGGTCGGCTGAGCATTGTGGTCTTCTGTGACTTTCATCAGCTCTGAACTCTAAAAAAAACATTTAGGTTCATTTGGCATGTGGACACAGCTTCCTACCAACCTTGAAAATCTAAACCGACAAGGCATACTAATGACAATTACATTGCTGATGGTGTTAATTAAACAGTGTGTCTTGGACCACTGTAACGCTACGGCTGATGAAGACCTTTTATTTAATGAGATATACAACTTGATTAGGGACTGAGACAAAAAGTCTTCAAGTTGGTGAGAGCGGTGTTTGTCTGTGCACTCCACTGTTGTCCTCAGCACTTTAAATCCCCTCGACGGTTGTTAGCACCGATACCAGTATTGAGATTTATGGTCGCCAGGAGTGCGTAATGTTTCCAATTCAGCTTTAGTGTTTTAGCTTATCAACTTGATTAGTTTATTGTTAGTGGAATGATGCAGTAGTGGTGCAATTGCTGCGGTTTTACATGACATCCCCCTCAGAAGCCTCCGTCTTTGGGTTTCTGAAGAGAGCGTAGGTTTCCATTACTGTCTACATCATGGTGGGATAGACAAATGGATGACTCTAATCATGGATGCTCTTTTTTTCCCCTACAGAGTAAAATACAGTTTTATAGAATTTATTTAGAAGGGAGTGATGAAGGTCAAGGGCCCAAGAAGCGCCCGATGCTTCTGAGGATTGTTGAGACATTATTGAACCAATTATCTCCCCCAAAATAACAAAGACAAATGGCCATTGTGTGGAAGTAGGGGAACAAAAATGGAACAAAGTTTTAAAAACAGAATAAGAGTAGATAATTTTACGTATGCACATCTCAAAGGGCCACATTATTTTGCCGCAAGACAATGCTCTGAGTCTACTGCTGGGTCCTGGAAAAGTTAAATTCACAAATGAGAGCAATTTTTTATGGTTTCATAATGAGCTTATGTTTCAGAAGGGTACTTCAAGCAGAGGAGGGGAAGTCAGCTGTCATCCTTTGTGGACTCTAACTATGGAGGTAAGCAATACAAATGGGCTCTCTATTATAATGAGATGTTAGCCCCAGTATCACATAGAGCTTTTAATCGTCCGTAACATGCTCTGTGGGAAGATAAAGTGAGATAACAAGTAAAGTGTTGGAGTTCAAAGGAAGTCTTGCAGAGAGGATCACACTGTGATGTTGCGTGAATACGTGTTGGTTTTACAGAATTAATTTGAATGCCATAAAGATGTGTTTGTAAACATATAAAACGTGTATTTGAATTCAGACTTTTTTTTTTAAGAGTAGTCCGAGAAAGATGCTTGAAAGTGTTAATTTTAAACATAGTATTTCTGTTGGTTCTCACTGGATTTTCTGATAAAACCCTTTAATTATCCATCAGCAAATTGGTATTTCTCCATTATTTGAAGTATCAGGACGTTTCCTCATTCTGACATTAAAGGGATAGTTCAGCTCTTTAGAAGTTGTGTAGAAATTAACAACTGATATCTATTGTAAATAGCTCTTTAAAAAGGCTGAGTTTGGAGAAACAGAGTTTAATTCTGACCAGATTAACGAGATACTTTGAGTTGGGTCAAGACTAAATTGAATTACTGTTGTTTTTAAAGAACTCCTATAAAAAATAATAATTAAAAAAATGTTTTTTTGGTATATGCTAACACTTTTACTGATTTTTTTTTTCACATTTCTATCAGTTTTTCATTATGGTTATTCCAGCAGAAATATTAAGGTGTTGCTGCCAGAAGTGCCTCAGCTTTCACCAAAAGTGAGACTGCTAGCTGCTGCCTCTACTTGCATTTGTTAATATGTGACTATGTAAATGAGGCTGTAATAGAAAATTGAGAATGATCTAATGGTTTGTTAAATCGTGTTTGAATAAACCATCATAAATTGTTCTGTTTGCTACGCTTGAAACAAAGTCCACTGACACAGCACAAACTCAAAGTGATAGTGTTCGATGTTTTCTTTTAAAGTTAGAGAGGTCACTGGTGCGAGTTGACGATTTTGCGTACACCTCAAGGAGTGGTCCGCTTCCTTCTTTCCTTCCCGTGTATTAACAATAAATTAATGGACTCCTGTAGCACTCAGCACTCAACCAGTGAGTGGCACCCCATTGATTTCAAGGTGTACTCTTGTCCATATATGGCCTTCTGAATAACCCTTTAAGGTGCAGGAAGAGTGCTCAGACAGTCGACCGCAAGGATGAAGCTCTGTCTGGATAAATATTTCAACACTTGGACTTTGCTTATTGATTGCAGCAGTAATTTCCACACATGCCACCCTGGGGAGACAGGCACTAATGATGCTGGTTCCACCGTGTCCAGCCAAGGCTTTCCCACAAAGACATATTCCCAAGTCTTGAGCCTGTGAATTATAGGATAAAACATTAACAGCTTTAGAGAGTGTTGCAGATCTATCTATTTTTTCTCCTCTAAGAACAAAGTCTGGTGTCTCTCAACGGCAAGCTTTAACAAGGGTAATGGCATCCTTGGTTTACAGCCAAACAGCCTTGTGAATGAAGTTGTACAAAAAAAAGTTTTCAACTACCCCGGACTTTTAAAAATGACTCCCCTGCAAGTCGTAAAGTGTAAAGTTGTGATTAGTTAGCTATAGAAAGTCCACAAGATGTTTCACTTCTGGTCATTTAATACATTATTGACCAGTGTGGCGGAATAAATTTCCCAGTTAATCTGCAATAGCAGCCTGGAAAATACCAAGACTTCAACCATGCACCATCTCACATTAAGTAAATCTCTTCATTTTCTATTATCTCAGAGCC
>NW_023620655.1:0-6426 GCF_014905685.2 Nematolebias whitei
AATATGTGTCATGGCCTGGGAAATGACTTGTAAGAGTCAGGTGGGTCTTGGTGTTGTACAGAACCTGCCAGTGTCAAGTGGGTCATGGTCTAGGAGAGGATCTGTCAGTGTCAGGTGGGGCAGAGTGTTGGACAGGACCTGTAAGAGTTAGGTGGTCAGGGTGTTGGACAGGACCTGTCAGAGTCAAGTGTGAGGGTGTTGGACAGGACATGTCAGAGTCAGGTGTGTCAGGGTGTTGGACAGGACCTGTCAGAGTTAGGTGGGTCAGGGATTTGGACATGACGTAAGAGCCAGGTGGGTCAGGGAGTTTGACAGAACCTGTCAGAGTCAGATAGGTCATGGTCTGGGACAGGATCTATCAGAGCCATATGGGTCAGGGTGTGGGATAGGACTTGTCTGAGTACGGTGGGTCAGGGTCTGGGACAGGACCTGTAAGAGTATGGTGGGTCACTGTGTTAGACAGGACCTGCCAGTGTCAGGTGGGTCACTGTGTTGGACAGGACCTGCCAGTGTCAGGTAGGTCATGGGCTGGGACAGGAATTGTGAGTCAGGTGGTTCACTGTGTTGGACAGGACCTGCCAGAGTAAGGTGAGTCAGGGTGTTGGACAGGAATTGTCAGAGTCATGTAGGTCAGTGTGTTGGACAGGACCTGTAAGAGTCATTTGGGTCATTGTCTTAGACAAGACCTTTAAGAGTCAGGTGGGTCTAGTTGTAGGAAAGGACCTGTCAGAATCAAGTGGGTCAGGTTCTGGGACAGGACCTGTTAAGAGTCAGGTGGGTTAAGTTGTTTGACAGGACCCGTCAGAGTCAGGTTGGTCAGGGTGTTGGACAGGCCCTGTAAGAGCCAGGTGGGTCAGGGTGTTGGACAGGATCTATCAGTGTCAGATGCTTCACTGCCTTGGACAGGACCTGTCAGAATCAGGTGGGTTAGGATGTTTGGCATGACGTGTAAGTGTCAGGTGGGTCAGGGTGTTGGACAGGACCTGTAAGAGTCAGGTGAGTCAGAGTGTTGTACAGGACCTGTAAGAGTCAGACGGGTCTGAATGTTGGACAGCACCCGTCAAGTCCTACAGGCTATGGAAAGCGGTGAGATGGCAGCAACTTGTCAGTCTGTAACCAGAGCCTCGTGTTAATGTTAACCGGCTCTGTGTTTTCAGTGTAAACTCAGTTTGTGTATTTGAAAAAGAATCCTGAACATCAGTAGCAACAGTAAATATGAGGGCGTGTTTGTCTCATTGTCCTCTTATGTTTTTCTCACGGTCCTCTTTAGGTCTCCTACCAGCCCTGTCCGAAGCCTTCTGCAGCCCTGCCTCCATACCAGTCTTGTACTAAACCTCCAACGGGCCTACCATCCTACCAGTCTTGTGCACCTCCCAAACCCCCAGTCCTCCCTGGCTGCTCCTCCCTGCTGGATGATGCCTCCTCTTCCTCCTACTCCACTGAAGTGAAGGTCACCGAGGAGTCTGGTGGTGTCATAAAGTCTCTGTCATTTTCTCCAGAACCTCTGCAGACCAAAGCAGAACGAGCTGATGGCTACGACTACCACTATGCCTACCCCAACACATACCGCTATGATGACTATTAACTCTGTTACCACTCTGTTACCTTTAGCTAATGTTGAGCTACATGGACTACCAACTCTGTTACCATAGTAACCCCAGCAACTGGGGCTCAGACTGAAGTGAGACACATGAAGACTTCAGGATCTTAGAGGACAGGAACATCAAGGAAATTCACACAACATGTCTTCAAAGGAGAAATGTCTCCTCTTTGTTGAGCTTCTATCTGAACAATTGTTAGAACTTGTGAAGAACCAATGTAGAAACTTGAACCAGCCACTGTTTCAGATGTTCCAGAAAGCTTACATGGGCACCAAGGACATTGGTTCCTTTGTGGAGACTGTTCCCAGACTCAGACACATTTTTTCTGTTTCAAAGGAACTTGGATAGTCAAATGAAACTTTTTTCTGATGGTAACAGAAGATCTAGTAAAATGATCAGCATGAAGAAATCTTGAAGAACCTGTGGGATTCATCCGTTCTAGATGTTCAGACAGCAGTGTTTCCCCTATAAGCAGGGCTCCCAGCCCCGTCACCAGAGCAGAGCGCCTTGCCTACCTAACCTCCACCGCCACTCCCTAGATCGACAACTGTCGGGTATTGATGTAGCACTGGGTGCAATACAAACATGCTAACAAAAATGCTATGCTTCCGACATACCGTCCACTCCCCCCCACCCCTATTGATAAAAACCAGCAGCAACATAGCGCTAAGCTAGCAGGCAGGTAACACAGATGAGACTAAGTCCTGTCCTCCTCCACCCTCCATCCTGCCCTCTGTACAGTTCTCTTCCCTGTTGACAATAATAAAATACGACCAGCACTCCACCAAGGGAACTGATCTAGGGGAAATGCTGGACAGTTTCATCTTTCAGTTGGACACAAGAAAAACTTGGACTTTGTATTCCTAAGCAGAAGAACAGAGATGTAAAAAGCTTCATGAAGTTTGTGTGAGAGCAGCATTTAACCCTCACATTTGTCTTCCTGTTCCTTCTGATTGATGGACAACAGGAAGCAGAACCACACGAGGATGTTTAATTTGTTTTAGTCTGTAACCAAATGTGAAGATCTTATATTCATCTTTCACTTCTGTAACATTTCATCAAAACCAGCTGAAAATAAACGTAAGTTATGTCTGAAAAATTGTGTTGGTGTGCCTTTCATTACCTGGAGACAGACTGACACTGAGAGTAAAAAACTGGATAAAAAAAATGCAAAAGCATCCAGCCGTCATTTTGTAAGAGAAAGGGGACACCTGGACATGTCTCCAGTCCTTCACAGGGACATCTGGAAAAGTATCCAGTAATTTTTTGAGGCACATGGACAAGTCTCCAGTCTTTCACAGGGACACTTGGACAGGTCTCCAGTCATTCACAGGAACACATGGACATGTCTGCAGTACTTTACAAGGACACCTGGACATGTCTCCAGTCCTTCACAAGGCCATCTGAACATATCTCCAGCCCTTCAGAGGGACGCCTGAACATGGCTCCAGTCCATCACAGGGACACCTGGACATGTCTCCAGTCATTCACAAAGATACCTGCACATGTCTCCAGCACATCACATGGACACCTGGACATGCCTCCAATCCATCACATGGACACCTAGATATGTCACCAGTCCGTACCCAAAGACTTGCAAGATTTTCAGAACCTGAACAAGTTTCCTGTCCCAAATCTTCTAGAAGACCCAGTCATCAGGACCACAGGAATGTTTTTAAAATATTTTAAACAAGTGTCAGGGTTGTTAAAACCATGTTGATGTGTGGTGGTTCAGGATGGTCCTCAGGTTCTGTACCGGTGCAAAGTTAGTGGTCCTCTTTGCATAGGTGCTTCAGGATGGTCCACAAGTTTTGTACCGGTGCAGAGTTAGTGGTCCTCTTTGCATTGGTGGTTCCAGATGGTCCTCAGGTTCTGTACCGGTCCAAAGTTAGAGGTCCTTGTTGCTTTGGTGGTTCAGGATGGTCCTCAAGGTCAGTACCTGTCCAGAGTTAGTGGTCCTCATTGCATTGGTGGTTCAGGAAGGTCTTCAGAATATGTACCAGTCAAGAATTAGTGGTCCTCGTTGCGTTGATGGTTCAGGATGGTCTTCAGGTTCTGCATGGGGCAAGAGTTAGTGGGCCTTGTTACAACTGTGGTTCAGGATTGTCCTCAGATTCTGTACTGGTCCATAGTTAGTGGTCCTCCCTGCAACTGTGGCTCAGGATGGTCCTCAGGTTCTGTACCGGTCAAGTGTTAGTGGTTCTCATTGCAATTGTTGTTCAGGATGGTCCTCGGGTTCTGTACTGGTCCAGAGTTAGTGGTCCTCGTTGCAACTGTGGCTCAGGATGGTCCTCAAATCCTGTACTGGTCCAGAGTTAGTGGTCCTTCTTGCATTGGTGGTTCAGGCTGGTCCTCAGGTTCTGTATAGGTCAAGAGTTAGTGGTCCTCATTGCGTTGATGATTCAGGATGGTCCTCGGGTTTTGTACCGGTCAAGAGTTAGTGGTCCTTGTTGCGTTGGTCATTCAGGATGGTCCTCAGATTTTGTACTGGTCAAGAATTAGTTGTTCTTGTTACAACTGTGCTTCAGGATGGTCCTCAGGTTCTGTACAGGTCCAGAGTTAGTGGTCCTCCTTGCAACTGTGGTACAGGATGGTCCTCAGGTTCTTTACCAGTCCAGAGTTAGTAGTCCTTGTTGCAACTGTGGTCCAGGATGGTCTTCAAATTCTGTACTGGTCCAGAGTTAGTGGTACTCATTTCATTGGTGGTTCAGGCTGGTCCTCAAGTTCTGAACCGGTCAAGATTTGTTGGTCCTCATTGGTTGATGGTTCAGGATGGTCTTCAGGTTCAGTAATGGTCGAGAATTAGTGGTCCTCATTGTGTTGGTGGTTCAAAATCATCCACAGCTTCTGTACTGATCCAGAGTTAGAGGTTCTTGTTGCGTTGGTGCTTGAGGATGTTCCACGGGTTCTGTACCAATCCAGTATTAGTGGTCATTGCAACTGTCATTCATGATGGTCCTCAGGTGCTGTACCGGTCAAGAGTTAGTGGTCCTCGTTGCAACTGTGGTTCAGGATGGTTGTCAAGTTCTCTACCATTCAGAGTTAATAGTCCTCATTGTGTTGGTGGTTCAGGATGGTCCTCAGATTCTGTACTGGTCCAGAGTTAGTGGTCCTCCCTGCAACTGTGGCTCAGGGTGGTCCTCAGGTTCTGTACCGGCCAAGTGTTAGTGATTCTCATTGCTTTGGTGGTTTAGGATGGTCCTCAGGTTCAGTACCGGTACAGAGTTAGTGGTCCGTGTTACGTGGGTAATTCCGGATGGTCCTCAGGTTCTGTACCAGTCCAGAGTTAGTGGTCCATGTTGCATTGGTGGTTCAAAATGGTCCTCAGGTTCTGTCTAGGTCCAGAGTTAATAGTCCTTTTTATGTTGATGGTTTGGGATGGTCCTCAGTTTCTATAGCTGTCCAGAGTTAGTGGTCCTCATTGCAACTGTGGTTCATAATCGTCCTCAGGTTCTGTACCCATCCAGAGTTAGTGGTTCTTGTTGCAATTGCGGTTCATGATGGTCCTCACAGTTCAGTACTGGCCCAGAGTTAGTGGTCCTCATTGCATTGGCTGTTCAGGATGATCCTCATGTTCTATAATGGTCCAGAGTTAGTGGTCCTTGTTGCATTGGTGGTACAGGATAGTCCTCAGGTTCTGTACTGCTCCAGAGTTAGTGGTCCTCGTGTTAGTGATTCAGAATCGTCCTCAGGTTCTGTACCCATCCAGAGTTAGTAGTCATTTTTGCGTTGGTTGTTTCGGATGGTCCTCATTTTCTGTAGCAGTCTAGAGTTAGTGGTCCTCGTTGCAAATGTGGTTCAAGATGGTACTCAGGTTCTGCACAGCTCCAGAGTTAGTGGTCCTCATTTTAGTGGTTCAGAATCATCCTCAGGTTCTGTACCCATCCAGAGTTAGTGGTCCTTGTTGCTACTATGGTTTAGGATTGTCCTCGGGTTCTGCACCAGTCCAAAGGTGGTGGTCCTTGTTGTGTTGGTGGTTCAGGATGGTCCCCATGTTCTGCACCAGCCAAGAGTTGGTGGTCCTCATTACAACTGTGGTTTGGGATGATCCACATGTTCTGCATCGGTCCAGATTTAGTGGTTCTATTTGTGTTGGTCATTCAAGATGGTCCTCAGGTTCTGCACCGGTTGAAAATTAATAGTCTTTTTTCAACTGTGTTTCAAAATGGTCTTCAGGTTCTGCACCGGTCCAGAGTTTGTGGTCCTTGTTGCATGAGTTGTTCAGAGTTGTACTCAAGTTCTGTACCAGTCCAGAATTAGTGGTCCTCGTTACAACTGTGGTTCAGGATGGTCCTCAGGTTCTGCACTGGTCCAGAGTTAGTAGTCCTTGTTGCAACTGTGGTTCAGGATGGTCCTCAGGTTACCCCTGTCCAGAGTTAGTGGTCTGTGTTGAGTTGTGGTTCAGGATGGCCCACCGGTTTTGTACTGGTCTAGAGTTAGTGGTCCTTGGTGCATTGGTGGTACAGGATGGTCTTTAGATTCTGTACAGGTCCAGAGTTAATGGTCCTTTGTGCATCGTGGTTCGGGATGGGCCTCAGTTTCTGCATCGGTCCAGAGTTAATGGTCCTCAATATGTTGCTGGTTCAGGATTTTTGTCCGGTTCTGTAGCAGTCCAGAGTCGGTGGTCTTTGTTGCATTTGTGGTTCAGGATGGTCTTCAGGTTCTGTAATGGCCCAGAGTTAGTGGTCCTTGTTGCATTGGACATTCAGAACGATTCTCAGATTTTGTACCTATCTATTATGTTGTTGGTGGTACCAGCAGCCATTTGTTTTTACAGTCATGTTGAGACATCTCACCTGAGAACACCCTTTCTGTCTGACCAATG
>NW_023620656.1:0-6425 GCF_014905685.2 Nematolebias whitei
AATATGTGTCATGGCCTGGGAAATGACTTGTAAGAGTCAGGTGGGTCTTGGTGTTGTACAGAACCTGCCAGTGTCAAGTGGGTCATGGTCTAGGAGAGGATCTGTCAGTGTCAGGTGGGGCAGAGTGTTGGACAGGACCTGTAAGAGTTAGGTGGTCAGGGTGTTGGACAGGACCTGTCAGAGTCAAGTGTGAGGGTGTTGGACAGGACATGTCAGAGTCAGGTGTGTCAGGGTGTTGGACAGGACCTGTCAGAGTTAGGTGGGTCAGGGATTTGGACATGACGTAAGAGCCAGGTGGGTCAGGGAGTTTGACAGAACCTGTCAGAGTCAGATAGGTCATGGTCTGGGACAGGATCTATCAGAGCCATATGGGTCAGGGTGTGGGATAGGACTTGTCTGAGTACGGTGGGTCAGGGTCTGGGACAGGACCTGTAAGAGTATGGTGGGTCACTGTGTTAGACAGGACCTGCCAGTGTCAGGTGGGTCACTGTGTTGGACAGGACCTGCCAGTGTCAGGTAGGTCATGGGCTGGGACAGGAATTGTGAGTCAGGTGGTTCACTGTGTTGGACAGGACCTGCCAGAGTAAGGTGAGTCAGGGTGTTGGACAGGAATTGTCAGAGTCATGTAGGTCAGTGTGTTGGACAGGACCTGTAAGAGTCATTTGGGTCATTGTCTTAGACAAGACCTTTAAGAGTCAGGTGGGTCTAGTTGTAGGAAAGGACCTGTCAGAATCAAGTGGGTCAGGTTCTGGGACAGGACCTGTTAAGAGTCAGGTGGGTTAAGTTGTTTGACAGGACCCGTCAGAGTCAGGTTGGTCAGGGTGTTGGACAGGCCCTGTAAGAGCCAGGTGGGTCAGGGTGTTGGACAGGATCTATCAGTGTCAGATGCTTCACTGCCTTGGACAGGACCTGTCAGAATCAGGTGGGTTAGGATGTTTGGCATGACGTGTAAGTGTCAGGTGGGTCAGGGTGTTGGACAGGACCTGTAAGAGTCAGGTGAGTCAGAGTGTTGTACAGGACCTGTAAGAGTCAGACGGGTCTGAATGTTGGACAGCACCCGTCAAGTCCTACAGGCTATGGAAAGCGGTGAGATGGCAGCAACTTGTCAGTCTGTAACCAGAGCCTCGTGTTAATGTTAACCGGCTCTGTGTTTTCAGTGTAAACTCAGTTTGTGTATTTGAAAAAGAATCCTGAACATCAGTAGCAACAGTAAATATGAGGGCGTGTTTGTCTCATTGTCCTCTTATGTTTTTCTCACGGTCCTCTTTAGGTCTCCTACCAGCCCTGTCCGAAGCCTTCTGCAGCCCTGCCTCCATACCAGTCTTGTACTAAACCTCCAACGGGCCTACCATCCTACCAGTCTTGTGCACCTCCCAAACCCCCAGTCCTCCCTGGCTGCTCCTCCCTGCTGGATGATGCCTCCTCTTCCTCCTACTCCACTGAAGTGAAGGTCACCGAGGAGTCTGGTGGTGTCATAAAGTCTCTGTCATTTTCTCCAGAACCTCTGCAGACCAAAGCAGAACGAGCTGATGGCTACGACTACCACTATGCCTACCCCAACACATACCGCTATGATGACTATTAACTCTGTTACCACTCTGTTACCTTTAGCTAATGTTGAGCTACATGGACTACCAACTCTGTTACCATAGTAACCCCAGCAACTGGGGCTCAGACTGAAGTGAGACACATGAAGACTTCAGGATCTTAGAGGACAGGAACATCAAGGAAATTCACACAACATGTCTTCAAAGGAGAAATGTCTCCTCTTTGTTGAGCTTCTATCTGAACAATTGTTAGAACTTGTGAAGAACCAATGTAGAAACTTGAACCAGCCACTGTTTCAGATGTTCCAGAAAGCTTACATGGGCACCAAGGACATTGGTTCCTTTGTGGAGACTGTTCCCAGACTCAGACACATTTTTTCTGTTTCAAAGGAACTTGGATAGTCAAATGAAACTTTTTTCTGATGGTAACAGAAGATCTAGTAAAATGATCAGCATGAAGAAATCTTGAAGAACCTGTGGGATTCATCCGTTCTAGATGTTCAGACAGCAGTGTTTCCCCTATAAGCAGGGCTCCCAGCCCCGTCACCAGAGCAGAGCGCCTTGCCTACCTAACCTCCACCGCCACTCCCTAGATCGACAACTGTCGGGTATTGATGTAGCACTGGGTGCAATACAAACATGCTAACAAAAATGCTATGCTTCCGACATACCGTCCACTCCCCCCCACCCCTATTGATAAAAACCAGCAGCAACATAGCGCTAAGCTAGCAGGCAGGTAACACAGATGAGACTAAGTCCTGTCCTCCTCCACCCTCCATCCTGCCCTCTGTACAGTTCTCTTCCCTGTTGACAATAATAAAATACGACCAGCACTCCACCAAGGGAACTGATCTAGGGGAAATGCTGGACAGTTTCATCTTTCAGTTGGACACAAGAAAAACTTGGACTTTGTATTCCTAAGCAGAAGAACAGAGATGTAAAAAGCTTCATGAAGTTTGTGTGAGAGCAGCATTTAACCCTCACATTTGTCTTCCTGTTCCTTCTGATTGATGGACAACAGGAAGCAGAACCACACGAGGATGTTTAATTTGTTTTAGTCTGTAACCAAATGTGAAGATCTTATATTCATCTTTCACTTCTGTAACATTTCATCAAAACCAGCTGAAAATAAACGTAAGTTATGTCTGAAAAATTGTGTTGGTGTGCCTTTCATTACCTGGAGACAGACTGACACTGAGAGTAAAAAACTGGATAAAAAAATGCAAAAGCATCCAGCCGTCATTTTGTAAGAGAAAGGGGACACCTGGACATGTCTCCAGTCCTTCACAGGGACATCTGGAAAAGTATCCAGTAATTTTTTGAGGCACATGGACAAGTCTCCAGTCTTTCACAGGGACACTTGGACAGGTCTCCAGTCATTCACAGGAACACATGGACATGTCTGCAGTACTTTACAAGGACACCTGGACATGTCTCCAGTCCTTCACAAGGCCATCTGAACATATCTCCAGCCCTTCAGAGGGACGCCTGAACATGGCTCCAGTCCATCACAGGGACACCTGGACATGTCTCCAGTCATTCACAAAGATACCTGCACATGTCTCCAGCACATCACATGGACACCTGGACATGCCTCCAATCCATCACATGGACACCTAGATATGTCACCAGTCCGTACCCAAAGACTTGCAAGATTTTCAGAACCTGAACAAGTTTCCTGTCCCAAATCTTCTAGAAGACCCAGTCATCAGGACCACAGGAATGTTTTTAAAATATTTTAAATAAGTGTCAGGGTTGTTAAAACCATGTTGATGTGTGGTGGTTCAGGATGGTCCTCAGGTTCTGTACCGGTGCAAAGTTAGTGGTCCTCTTTGCATAGGTGCTTCAGGATGGTCCACAAGTTTTGTACCGGTGCAGAGTTAGTGGTCCTCTTTGCATTGGTGGTTCCAGATGGTCCTCAGGTTCTGTACCGGTCCAAAGTTAGAGGTCCTTGTTGCTTTGGTGGTTCAGGATGGTCCTCAAGGTCAGTACCTGTCCAGAGTTAGTGGTCCTTATTGCATTGGTGGTTCAGGAAGGTCTTCAGAATATGTACCAGTCAAGAATTAGTGGTCCTCGTTGCGTTGATGGTTCAGGATGGTCTTCAGGTTCTGCATGGGGCAAGAGTTAGTGGGCCTTGTTACAACTGTGGTTCAGGATGGTCCTCAGATTCTGTACTGGTCCATAGTTAGTGGTCCTCCCTGCAACTGTGGCTCAGGATGGTCCTCAGGTTCTGTACCGGTCAAGTGTTAGTGGTTCTCATTGCAATTGTTGTTCAGGATGGTCCTCGGGTTCTGTACTGGTCCAGAGTTAGTGGTCCTCGTTGCAACTGTGGCTCAGGATGGTCCTCAAATCCTGTACTGGTCCAGAGTTAGTGGTCCTTCTTGCATTGGTGGTTCAGGCTGGTCCTCAGGTTCTGTATAGGTCAAGAGTTAGTGGTCCTCATTGCGTTGATGATTCAGGATGGTCCTCGGGTTTTGTACCGGTCAAGAGTTAGTGGTCCTTGTTGCGTTGGTCATTCAGGATGGTCCTCAGATTTTGTACTGGTCAAGAATTAGTTGTTCTTGTTACAACTGTGCTTCAGGATGGTCCTCAGGTTCTGTACAGGTCCAGAGTTAGTGGTCCTCCTTGCAACTGTGGTACAGGATGGTCCTCAGGTTCTTTACCAGTCCAGAGTTAGTAGTCCTTGTTGCAACTGTGGTCCAGGATGGTCTTCAAATTCTGTACTGGTCCAGAGTTAGTGGTACTCATTTCATTGGTGGTTCAGGCTGGTCCTCAAGTTCTGAACCGGTCAAGATTTGTTGGTCCTCATTGGTTGATGGTTCAGGATGGTCTTCAGGTTCAGTAATGGTCGAGAATTAGTGGTCCTCATTGTGTTGGTGGTTCAAAATCATCCACAGCTTCTGTACTGATCCAGAGTTAGAGGTTCTTGTTGCATTGGTGCTTGAGGATGTTCCACGGGTTCTGTACCAATCCAGTATTAGTGGTCATTGCAACTGTCATTCATGATGGTCCTCAGGTGCTGTACCGGTCAAGAGTTAGTGGTCCTCGTTGCAACTGTGGTTCAGGATGGTTGTCAAGTTCTCTACCATTCAGAGTTAATAGTCCTCATTGTGTTGGTGGTTCAGGATGGTCCTCAGATTCTGTACTGGTCCAGAGTTAGTGGTCCTCCCTGCAACTGTGGCTCAGGGTGGTCCTCAGGTTCTGTACCGGCCAAGTGTTAGTGATTCTCATTGCTTTGGTGGTTTAGGATGGTCCTCAGGTTCAGTACCGGTACAGAGTTAGTGGTCCGTGTTACGTGGGTAATTCCGGATGGTCCTCAGGTTCTGTACCAGTCCAGAGTTAGTGGTCCATGTTGCATTGGTGGTTCAAAATGGTCCTCAGGTTCTGTCTAGGTCCAGAGTTAATAGTCCTTTTTATGTTGATGGTTTGGGATGGTCCTCAGTTTCTATAGCTGTCCAGAGTTAGTGGTCCTCATTGCAACTGTGGTTCATAATCGTCCTCAGGTTCTGTACCCATCCAGAGTTAGTGGTTCTTGTTGCAATTGCGGTTCATGATGGTCCTCACAGTTCAGTACTGGCCCAGAGTTAGTGGTCCTCATTGCATTGGCTGTTCAGGATGATCCTCATGTTCTATAATGGTCCAGAGTTAGTGGTCCTTGTTGCATTGGTGGTACAGGATAGTCCTCAGGTTCTGTACTGCTCCAGAGTTAGTGGTCCTCGTGTTAGTGATTCAGAATCGTCCTCAGGTTCTGTACCCATCCAGAGTTAGTAGTCATTTTTGCGTTGGTTGTTTCGGATGGTCCTCATTTTCTGTAGCAGTCTAGAGTTAGTGGTCCTCGTTGCAAATGTGGTTCAAGATGGTACTCAGGTTCTGCACAGCTCCAGAGTTAGTGGTCCTCATTTTAGTGGTTCAGAATCATCCTCAGGTTCTGTACCCATCCAGAGTTAGTGGTCCTTGTTGCTACTATGGTTTAGGATTGTCCTTGGGTTCTGCACCAGTCCAAAGGTGGTGGTCCTTGTTGTGTTGGTGGTTCAGGATGGTCCCCATGTTCTGCACCAGCCAAGAGTTGGTGGTCCTCATTACAACTGTGGTTTGGGATGATCCACATGTTCTGCATCGGTCCAGATTTAGTGGTTCTATTTGTGTTGGTCATTCAAGATGGTCCTCAGGTTCTGCACCGGTTGAAAATTAATAGTCTTTTTTCAACTGTGTTTCAAAATGGTCTTCAGGTTCTGCACCGGTCCAGAGTTTGTGGTCCTTGTTGCATGAGTTGTTCAGAGTTGTACTCAAGTTCTGTACCAGTCCAGAATTAGTGGTCCTCGTTACAACTGTGGTTCAGGATGGTCCTCAGGTTCTGCACTGGTCCAGAGTTAGTAGTCCTTGTTGCAACTGTGGTTCAGGATGGTCCTCAGGTTACCCCTGTCCAGAGTTAGTGGTCTGTGTTGAGTTGTGGTTCAGGATGGCCCACCGGTTTTGTACTGGTCTAGAGTTAGTGGTCCTTGGTGCATTGGTGGTACAGGATGGTCTTTAGATTCTGTACAGGTCCAGAGTTAATGGTCCTTTGTGCATCGTGGTTCGGGATGGGCCTCAGTTTCTGCATCGGCCCAGAGTTAATGGTCCTCAATATGTTGCTGGTTCAGGATTTTTGTCCGGTTCTGTAGCAGTCCAGAGTCGGTGGTCTTTGTTGCATTTGTGGTTCAGGATGGTCTTCAGGTTCTGTAATGGCCCAGAGTTAGTGGTCCTTGTTGCATTGGACATTCAGAACGATTCTCAGATTTTGTACCTATCTATTATGTTGTTGGTGGTACCAGCAGCCATTTGTTTTTACAGCCATGTTGAGACATCTCACCTGAGAACACCCTTTCTGTCTGACCAATG
>NW_023620657.1:0-6422 GCF_014905685.2 Nematolebias whitei
CCTGAGCTCCTGACACTCCAACTCCTTACGTGTGGGTTGTACGCCTGCATGACCTAGACCCTCATGCACGCCCCGTACAACCTGCTCCACGTACTTCTCTGGGACTCTCCGACCTTCGGAGGTTCTGTCCCACTCCTCAATCCCGACAAAGACTATTTTTCTCTGCTGTACATAGCGGTCAACTTCTTCGTTGCCTTGCCAGTATTTTCCCTCTCTAGTGTGGGCTTTCTGGTGCTCTACTTCTAACTTCAGATTTAGCCTGATCTCAGCTATTTTCTTCCACAAGTCATGGTGAACTACCACTTTGCCCTTCGCACTTTCAAATCCATTTTCTTCCCAGATGGCTAGATCCTCATTTAGAGCTTGTGCACAATAGTGGCTGTCTGTCACTACTTTAGCTGTTCTTATCTTCTTGTGAGTTAGTTCTAGCAGTCCTTCGAGTACTGCCGTAACTTCTCCTGTTTGTGCACTACCCTGAACTCTCCCCCTTCTACGGCAGCACTCGTTCCCCTGATATTTGAGGATAAATCCCCAGTGTGCTACCTGATCTGACCCTTTTTTGGATCCATCCGTGTAGAGAGTCCAGTCGTGCTGCTTCGGTTCTTCGGGCACTTCTTTGGCTGCTTTTTTACTCACTGGCTGTGCAGGGCCTATCTCCAAATCAGGGTCTAATAGAATATCTTCCCATCTACCCCACCTTGTGTTAGTAGCCTTGGTACTTTCTATTGTCCCTTTTCTGAGATACTTGTGCACTTGGCTTTGTGTCACTACTCTAATGGGCTGCCCCTGGGCCAAATCTTTTAATGTCCCCCAGTTTCTAGCAAGCACTGCTAGCTCTTTTTCTTCCTGAGGAAACTTTTTCTCTACTGAGGTCAAGGTGTAACTCCATAGAGTAACTAATCCACCGTTTTCGTTCTTTACGGCTATCATGGCATCATCACTGTCGCAGCTGACTTCAGCTATGAGTTTTGTCATTAGGCTTCTTGGTTCTAGCCTTACTGCTTCCTGAATATTTTTCCTAAGTTCTTCTAAGTCCTGTTGATTTTCTGCTGTCCAGACCCATAATTTCTTACTGTTCGATTGACTGTCATTTTCCTTTTTCTTTAGGCAGGCATACAGTGGTTTGGCATATCTCTGATAGTTAGGGACATGATCTCTCACATAGTTACACAGTCCTAAGATCTTCTGTAAGTCGTTCTCTGACTCAGGAGGCTGAATTTGCTCGAGTTTCTCCCTATACCCTTCCGAGAGTCCTAGGTCTGCAGTCACTTGGAACCCTAAATAATTCACTTGGAACTGTCCAAGCTGGCATTTTTTCAAATTCAGTTTCAATCCTGCCTCTGTGACTCGCTGCACCACTTTAGCTAACCTCTCCAGGTGCTCTTCCTCCGTGTCATCTGCGATAAACACATCGTCGATGTAAATTGTGGCGCCTAAGTCTTTGAGCACGTCCATCACGACTGACTGGAATACGTTAGGAGAGTTTTTATATCCCTGTGGTAGTCTCTGCCAAACATAACTTTTTCCCTGGTGGGTAAAAGCTGTCTTTCCTTGTGATTGTTTTGCCAGCCTAAGAGAGAAAAATCCATTTGCTAAATCGATGCAAGATTTGTACTTTTTCACTTGTAGAGTTTTTAGGGTGCCCTGCGGGTTAATTAGGCTCGCTCTGTTGGCTACTGTTCGTCTGTTAAGGGCTTTAAAATTAATCACTGGTCGCCACCCTCCTCCTGCTGATTCGGGTTTCTTGACTGCCTGGATTGGGCTATTAGTTATGGGGTTTGTTTCTTCTCTAATAATTCCTAACGCTCCTAATTCTTTCACAATTTTGTTCATTTCTTCAACTGCTCCTGGATTCAGGGGATATTGTCTCACAGGTGGGTGCACTCCTCCTTCGATGATATGCACAAACTTTGGGCCTAGGTCTCCACAATCATTTTTAAACCTGGCTATTGAGGCTTTCTCTAGTATTTGTTTTAACTTCTCTTTCCCAGCCGGGGAGAAATCACTCTCATCTATTTTTTGTTTTGTCACTTCAGGGATATTTACAGGTTTATACCAGTCTTCGGACTCACTTTGTTTGTGTGTGAACCCTATTTTTACTAGCCTAGATTTTAACTTCTCTAACCTTCTGTTTAAGGCTCTTCGGTTCTTTTTTGGTTTCGTTAGTTCTTTCAGATCTGTAATTGTCATAAGGTTATAAGGCCCTTTTAACCACACAATTCCTTGCCACAACCCGTAAGGCATTATTTCAATTTTTCCATTTGCTAACTGAACTGTGAGATGTCCTACTGTTTTTAGGTTTCTGCGGGTCATAGACACCTCAGCTCCGGAATCTATTAGGTAAGGTTCTCCCTCCACTTTAGTGTAGATTTCGTCCCCCTCCCAATAGGCATCTTCCAGAGTGACCCGCAACCTATCTGCCATCATTTAGCTGGCCCTCCACTCCCTTTCTCACGGGATTCATGGAGGGCTCGTTTTTCTTCTGGGGTCAGTTTTGCATATTCTTCTGGGGGTAGGTATTTACCTCCTTTCTGTGGTGTGGAGTTTGAAGCTGGAGCTGAAAATCGGTTTGGTTGTTGGTCCCTATATTGTGGCTCTGACTGCCTTGGTGGTCTTTCTCTGTATTGTGTCTCTTGCTGTCTCGGGAACTGTTCTCTGTATTGTGGCTGTTGAGGGGCCTTTTGTGTGGGCTTTGGTGGTTTTTGGCTTTGCCTGCTCTCACTTTTCTTCTTTTCTTCCCAGAACAGCTGTTCTAGGTCATATGATTTTACTGCCTGGTCTATCTGGGCGTCATTAGTTTCATGAGGCATTCTGGCAAAGGTGAGCTCTCCCCTTCTTCCCTTGGATACGATCCTTAAGGCTTTAACATACCTTTTAGGGGGAATTACTTGTTTAAGTTGATACCAAACTGGGGTGAGGCATTGGCCTTGATCCATGCGCATCCTTGCTCGCTGAATGTGAGAGTCTTCGTCGTCCATGTCTTCTAGGACTAGTTTCTCATACTGGCTTTGAGCTGATTCCCCTTTGCTCATTGGGTTTGTGGTGACATTACCTAGCCA
The DNA here is from genome assembly GCF_014905685.2 of Nematolebias whitei. Lineage (NCBI taxonomy): Eukaryota > Metazoa > Chordata > Actinopteri > Cyprinodontiformes > Rivulidae > Nematolebias > Nematolebias whitei. Next base: position 3,060 of record NW_023620657.1, read on the forward strand.
CAACTTTTTTGCTGCATCACACTCAGTGGAGCTAACTACCATGGGCCACACATCTTTGATGTATTCCTCGGTGGTCTCCTGGGGTTGTTTTTCTCTCACTAAGGTTTTCAGCTTTTTGTACTCACGATAACTGTCAGTTTCTGGGCCTGGGGCTTGGTTTTGTCTAGCCTGCCTGGGCTCATGGGTTGATTCAGGCATTTGATACGGTGGGCTTGTCTCGGCCGGGTATGTATCATCTTCCTCATCGGCCGATATTTCATCTCGCAATTTCTTCTCTGTTTCTTGGGCATACTTGTAGGCCGTCTTTTTCATTCTTCTCAGCATCACATCATGTACAATCCCTAAGTACGCGGTCCTAAACTTACTGGTTAAGGGTTTGTGGGCTGCTAAGGTGGGGTATGAGGGCATCATCAAAATGTTGGCCCACTCTCCCAAAGTAGCTTTAACAGTCAGTTCCACCGTTTCTTCTGACCTGTCTGCCCATACTGGTGGAATGTCATAGTGATTTTGGCCAGCTTCAGGGATGTAAGTTCGACGCCCATCACTCGCCTGCACCGGGCCCCAACTCAAGTCCCTGGCTAACCTTTCTGATACTCTATGTACGTCCAGTATTTCTACTCCCTTCTTTTGTCCTTTTCTTTGTCCTATTCTTAATGGCTTAACTGGACCGTCGTATTGGCCTGCTATTGATTCTAGACTGGCACTACCTTCGTCATCGGTTTCTTCCTGACTCAGGTCTGCATCTGGTTCTCCCTGAGAGCTCTCGTTGTCATCCTCCTCACTCTCTATGTTTAAGGGTTGTATTTTTGTTACTGTCTCTCTCTTTGGCTGTCCCTCTCGTGAGTCTGCTCCGCTTCTGCATCGTCTTGTGGTTGTACTTATCAGGTCATTTTCTGAGGGTGAGGTCAGGGACATTTTCGACCCCTGAGGACTGATCCTTAATGGGTCTTCACTTTTCTTGGCTCCCGGTGATGATCCCGGTGTCGATGATTTTTCTGTGTCTTCTTTCCCTAACTTTAGGGGTTCTCTGATTGGTCTTTCTTCTTGTTTTGTCATTGCGGCCACAACCCTGGATTTCCGATCTTCATCTAGATGAGTGGGGGTCACTATAATCATTTCTTTTAAGTGGGCTTCCGCTGGCATGTCTTTGGCCAGGTACGTCATTGAATTGACCGCTATTCTCTCAGCTGTTTCCCACTGCAAATGGTGGGACCGGAGCCCATCTATTCCTATCACTATGCGTCTGAAGCCGAACTCTATGGCTCGGAACACACCTCTCTGCAGAGCTTCTAACATTTCCTTGAGGTATCTGGTCTCATCGGTTGCTTCTTTATAGCTTCGAATTGGGATGTGTATTATCGCATAATACGGAGCATCGGCTCCACTGGTCATTCTTGTGTTTGGCTCTTTGCTATGTGGTCCACTAGTGAGTTGTTTTATTTCAGCTTGGTACTCCCTACCGGCTACTTTCTTTAAAGCTTTTCTGTAGGTTGAGTTATGGATTTTGTACTTATGATTTGTAAACACCAGTAACGCATCCGCCTCTATAGACCATGGTGTCCCTATCACTTGGTATACTCGGGTACCATTTTGAAACTTCACACATTGAGTCTCTTTCGGGAGTGGTTCTAGAACCTGTTTGAGCCCTGCTGTTTGCCTGATTTTCGTTCTTGGTTCCTCTTGAAAATTTTCTTTTTCCCCTTCCTCTTGACTGGAATATGACTCAGATTCTGGCTTTAGGTGTTTTTCTTTAGCCTTCTTTTTTCTGTGAATTTTTGGGGTTTCCCCTAGGGGGCTCTTTAGAAGATTCTCCTGCTTATTCGGCTGGTCTTTTAGTGGTCCCGTCAGCTCCGGTTTTCGCATCCCTCGTAACCCCCTTTTTGCCCGCCCAGTTTCAGTGGCTTCGAGTCTCCCCATCCTTTCCACTATACTTTGGGCAAGCAGATCTAAGTTCTTATCAACCTGTTTAAGATAGTCCTTACACCCTGTGCTCTCATTATTACTTTCTTCAGGTTCGTTTTCTCTTTTGATCATACTTGCTAATAATCTCAGTTGCTCTGCTCTGGTTTCCTCGTCTGTATCAGAATGGTATTTGGGAGTTTCTCTGTACGCACTCAGGTTTGGAGTGGAGCTCACGAACGTGGGGGGGTGATGAGAGGCTGGAGGGTAAGCTCCCTGCTTTAGCCTCATGCCTCCTGGGTTTTCTCCTTCTATTTTAATATTGAGGGGGGGTATATTCTTTAAAACCACGTCCTCTGGTTCGCTTTGGTCTTCTTCACTTTCCGACGCTTCAGGGGTTTGTACAACGGAACTTTGCTCACTTTTTGGATTCATCTCTAATTTTTTCTCTTTTCTATATTCCCTCATTCTTGCTAATTCTTCTTCACACTCTTTATATTTTGCTGTTGCCCTACATAGAGGGTTTGTAAGGTACCCGTCCAATCCTGTCACTTTGGATATCATTTTTACTATGGGGTCTAACTCGATTGAGGGGCTAATTACTGCTACTATTGTCCTGTCTTTTCGTGCCTCTATCTGTTGCACCCACCATTGCAACCATCTTTTGACTTCCTTTTTTGATTTGGCTTCGCCTGGGTCTTTTACTACTACTGTTTGGGCTCCCCCCCAGGCTTTCGTACAGCAATATATTCTTTTTTCTTCTGTAAATCTTTTCAGTCCTTGCTCCAGGATTTTCTCACATATCCCGGGATTGCATTCTTTTAGTACTTCCCTCACTGCTGGATTCCAGGTATGATACCCTTTTCCATATAGGATGATTTCCACCTTGGTTACTCCTACTGGTTTTCCTTCTGTACTTTGTACCATTATCTTTTGGCCATCTGTCTTTCCTTCTACTGGCTTCTGTTCTTCTTGGCTGGCCTGAGCCGGCTCGGGTTTGTCTGGCTCTACACTCGTAGATGCCCCTCCTGAGGCCATTGTTATGTCTTTTCTTGTCGGGTCAAGGTCGTCGGTCCTCAAAGTCTCCAGACTTTATCCTAACGTTTTGGACTAGGACAGACTAGCTGCTTACCTACGATTCTGGATTATGGTCAGTAACCCTCGTAAGCCTTCTACCCCTCCTCACTAGCCTCTAGTGATCTATTGGGGGTACTAACTGGGGGGTCTCCCAGTCACTGACAGCTCCTTACTCTCTAGAGCTGCTCTATCGACGCCTATCAGTCCTCTGTAGCGCGTCTTCACTTCTGGGACCGTGTGGGTCCCATCTGGGGTGCCATGTCTGCTTTCCGATAAGCAAAGGTAACCACTGGAAGTAGCAATAAGCACCTTTGCTTGCAGTCTCTCCTCCAAGGGGTCTGGAAGCTTACTTCAGCGCCGTGGTATTACCTGTGGTTGTCTAAAGTA
>NW_023620658.1:0-6420 GCF_014905685.2 Nematolebias whitei
GAGGGTGATGAGTGGAAAACAGCATTTAAGACTCCCTTAGGACATTTTGAGTACCTCGTAATGCCTTTTGGCCTCACTAACGCCCCCGCAATATTTCAGGCCTTAGTTAATGACGTTCTGAGAGACTTTTTGAACAAGTTCCTTTTTGTATATTTGGACGACATTCTTATATACTCTCAAGATGAGGAACAACATGTTCATCACGTCAGAACTGTACTCCAACGTCTCTACGAAAACCAACTTTACGTCAAAGCAGAGAAATGTGAGTTCCATGCAAAGTCCGTTCCATTTTTGGGTTTCATTTTTGAAGGGGGACAATACCGCACGGATCCTGAAAAGACTAAGGCAGTGGTGGAATGGCCAACACCAGAAACTAGGAAACAACTTCAACGATTCCTGGGCTTCGCCAATTTCTACCGCCGCTTTATTAAGAACTATAGCAGGATCGCTGCCCCCCTCACGCAATTGACATCTACACTTCGGACTTTTAAGTGGACTCAGGAGGCAGACAAGGCTTTTGGTGAGCTCAAAACCCTGTTTTCATCTACTCCTGTATTATGTCACCCAGATCCCAAGAAACAATTCATCCTGGAGGTGGATGCATCCGACTCTGGAGTAGGAGCAGTCCTGTCGCAGAGAGCGTCTCCTGATAACAAGGTACATCCCTGTGCGTTTTTCTCTCGGCGCCTTTCCCCTGCAGAGAAGAACTACGACGTGGGGAACCGTGAGCTTCTGGCCGTGAAACTGGCCTTAGAAGAATGGAGACATTGGCTGGAGGGTACGGACACTCCATTTCTCATTTGGACGGACCACAAGAACCTCACGTACCTTCGTGACGCCAGACGATTGAACCCAAGACAGGCAAGATGGTCTTTATTTTTTACGAGGTTCAATTTTACTTTGACTTTCAGACCCGGCTCCAAAAACACGAAGCCCGACGCTCTCTCACGACAATTTTCACCACCGGAGGACACCACGCAGGAACCGAACGTACTACCATCATCCTGTGTGGTTGGCACTCTTACCTGGTCCATCAAACAGGATATCCTGGAGGCTCAGAGGTCAGACCCTGACCCAGGGACAGGCCCCGCTGGTACTATGTTTGTTCCGGCTAGTATCACAGCTAAGGTCCTCGACTGGCTTCACACACACAAGTTCTCATGTCACCCGGGCCTTACGCGTATGATTTCCTTGACAAAGAGACACTTCTGGTGGCCTTCCTTACATGCTGACATTAAGAGTTATGTTGCCGCTTGCCCCACTTGTGCCAGAAATAAGACTGGTAACCGGCCACCTGCTGGTAAGCTGCTGCCTCTGCCCACTCCTAGTCGTCCATGGTCACACATATCCCTTGATTTTGTTACTGGTCTACCCCCTTCTGATGGCAACACCGTTATCCTCACTGTGATTGACAGGTTCTCGAAGGCAGCTCATTTTGTTCCCCTACCGAAACTTCCTTCAGCGTTTGAGACAGCCCAACTATTGGTCCAACACGTCTTCAGGGTTCACGGCATTCCATCCGATGTGGTTTCTGACAGAGGTCCCCAGTTCATATCCGAGGTATGGAAGTCTTTTTGTACTTCTCTAGGGGCCTCTGTCAGCTTGACATCTGGGTACCATCCCCAATCCAACGGGCAAGCCGAACGGACCAATCAGGAACTGGAGACTGCTCTTCGATGTGTTGTGGAGGACAATCCATCCTCTTGGAGCCAACATCTGGTATGGATTGAGTATGCTCACAACGCTCATACATCGTCCGCTACCGGTATGTCCCCTTTCGAGGCCTCTCTAGGTTACGCCCCTCCTCTGTTTCCGAGTCAAGAAGGGGATATTGCGGTCCCGTCCGTCCAACACCATTTTCGACGTTGTCGTCGGGTTTGGCGCCAGACCAAACTCGCCCTGCTTCGCACAGCCACGCAGAACAAGAACTTTGCAGACCGTCGTCGCTCTGCAGCTCCATCCTACAGGGTTGGACAAAGGGTCTGGCTTTCTACATGCCATATTCAACTGCGGGACACCCCACGTAAGTTGGCCCCCCGTTTCATTGGACCGTTCCCCATCATCCGCATCATTAATCCCACAGCTGTCAGGCTCCAGCTACCGTCGTCCATGAAAATTCATCCCACCTTCCACGTGTCCCAACTTAAGCCAGTTACAGACAGCCCTCTGTGCCCTCCGGCCGACCTCCCTCCACCCCCCCGTCTCATCGATAATCATCCTGCCTTCACGGTCCGCCGTATCCTGGACGTACGGCGCCGTGGGCGGGGTTTCCAATATCTGGTCGACTGGGAGGGTTATGGACCGGAAGAACGATCATGGATCCCTCGATCCTTCATCTTGGACGCCAGTCTCATCACTTCATTTTTCAGAGCACACCCCGAGAAACGTTTCAGGTCGCCAAGAGGCGATTCTTGAGGGGGGGGTACTGTTGGGATCCTGCCCTGCACCTCTCTCTCTCCTCAAGCTCCCTAATTGCCAGCAGCTGCAGCTGATCAGCACCACACCCGAGGAGGAGTATAAGAAGACTCAGAAGCCACTCTACAGGCGCTGGGACATTGCCTGCCAACGGTAGCAAATGTTCTAGCCAGTAAACTGTGTTCTATAGTAAACAACTGAAGTTTTTGTCTCTCTCTGCGTTCTCAGAGCCTTCCTGTTCTTCACGTTGTCACCGGACCTGCCTGAGTCTCCTGAGTTCCTCCTCGATCCCTCCTGTCACCCTGCAGCTGCTTTTGCCTTCCACCACTTGCCGCTTCAACCTGAGTTCATATTTGGATCCCTCTTGTTCTACCTCACGCCACGTAAGGAAGATTCTGCACAAATCGCTCCAGTCCCTCCTGCACCCCCTTAACCTCTTCCTCTGTCCCTCAGGAGATCCTGTATATATATATATTGTATATATCTTCCCGGCACCTGTATATAGACGTCTTCACCTGGAATATCACCTTGTAAATAAACACTGTTCTTTCTGATACTTTGAGTCCTGGTCTCTATTCAGTTTTCTGGTCCTTCATCCTGGGTACGATCTCGATCATAACAGAATGTCCCAGCCACACCAAGTACCCTTGAAGGATTCAGGAGCTGAACAGAGTCAACTCACGTTTCAGACAATGTTACAGAGAGTAGAAAAGAATGAAGCAATTCTTGAGCGTTTAGTGACACTTCAACAAAGTAACCAATCTAACCTACAGGAACTGGGCAGTATGTTGTTCTCAGTCAAACAAGGGATGACTCAGCTTCTACCACCAGCTACAACATCTACCCCAGAGGTTAGTCCTCCCACTCATAGTTTTCCTCGAGCAACCGCTGTGGAGCAAGATTTAAAACCCGCAGAACTATTTGATGGGAACCCTGAACTATGTGGGGGCTTCGTTTTGCAATGTAGGCTAACTTTTCAGAGTGCTCCCAGTCGCTTTTTGCTAGATTCCGCCAAGATATCATTTTTCATTACTCAACTAAAGGGAGACGCACTACGTTGGGCTCAAGCTCACCTATCAGCTCATCAACTCGACACACTAACCTTCTCCTCCTTTCTAGAAGACTTCGTACGAGTATTCGATCAACCCCTCCAGAAATCTGAAGCAGTTAAGAGGCTACTCACCCTTCGTCAGGGTTGGCGATCTGTAACAGCACACGCTTTGGACTTCCGAATCACCGCCGCCCGAACCGGATGGGGAGAGAGCGCACTCCAAGGTATTTTTCTCCACTCACTCTCTGACTCCATAAAGGATCGTTTAGCGACACAAGAGGAGCCCCAAAGTTTGGATGAGCTAATCCACCTTGCCACCCGCATCGATAACCAACTTCAAGAACGTAGATGGGAAAGAGACTACGATTCCCAGCATGCCTCAACTTCCGGTTCTTCGCACACGTCACGACGTCGTCCAACGTCTTATCAAGGTGACTACATTTCCCAGTGTGCCACTGCTTCCGGGTTAAACTTGATGCCTAGATCAACTCCAACACTGGCGCTGGGAAATAAAACCGATATTGAACCAGAACCAATGCAGTTGGGCCACACTCGTCTGTCCGCCGAGGAGAAACAGAGGAGGAGAAGACACAGGGCTTGCATTTATTGTGGCAAACAGGGACATTTCATTGCTCAATGCCCGTTGTTGGGAAACGACCCATCTCACCAATAAGACAGGAGATATTGGTGAGAACTACAACTTCTTCTTCTCCTGTTTCTCGTCTGGAGATCAACACTACCATCATCGTGGGTCTTGAAAAGAAGTCTGTTGCCGCCCTGGTGGATTCCGGAGCAGAACAGAACCTCATCAGCCAAGACCTAGTGGATCTCCTATCCATCCCCACTCAGACCCTCTCCACGCCATTATCTATGGAGGGCCTCACTGGACAAAGACTCGCCTCCATCCACACGAAGACCGGGCCCCTGCACCTCATGATCTCCGGGAACCATCACGAATATTGTGAGTTCTTTGTTTTTCAGTCTCATGTATCTCAGCTCATTTTAGGTTTTCCCTGGCTTAACAAACATAACCCAGTCATAAATTGGAAATTAAAGAGAATAGAACAATGGAGCCCACAATGTCTAATGAACTGTCTAAGAACTGCAATTCCTTCTACATTAAAACGCAATAACGTTTCTGAGTCTATTGATTTATCTAAGATCCCTAAGATGTACCATGATTTAGCTCCCGTGTTTAGTAAACTAAAGGCCTCATCTTTACCTGCACATCGACCTTATGACTGTGCTATCGAGCTGTTACCAGGGGCACCTCTTCCTTCTAGTCGCCTATATAATCTTTCTGGTCCTGAACGAGACTCCATGCAGGAGTACATATCTGAATCATTAGACTCGGGTATAATTCGCCCCTCTACTTCTCCGGTTGGAGCAGGGTTCTTCTTCGTGGCTAAGAAGGATAAGACTTTGCGCCCTTGCATCGACTACAGGGGGTTAAATCAGATTACAGTAAAGAACAAGTATCCGCTACCCCTCATCGACTCCATCCATGAGCAATTGCACCACGCTAAAATATTCTCAAAATTAGATCTCCGTAACGCCTATCACCTCGTTCGTATAAAGGAGGGTGATGAGTGGAAAACAGCATTTAAGACTCCCTTAGGACATTTTGAGTACCTCGTAATGCCTTTTGGCCTCACTAACGCCCCCGCAATATTTCAGGCCTTAGTTAATGACGTTCTGAGAGACTTTTTGAACAAGTTCCTTTTTGTATATTTGGACGACATTCTTATATACTCTCAAGATGAGGAACAACATGTTCATCACGTCAGAACTGTACTCCAACGTCTCTACGAAAACCAACTTTACGTCAAAGCAGAGAAATGTGAGTTCCATGCAAAGTCCGTTCCATTTTTGGGTTTCATTTTTGAAGGGGGACAATACCGCACGGATCCTGAAAAGACTAAGGCAGTGGTGGAATGGCCAACACCAGAAACTAGGAAACAACTTCAACGATTCCTGGGCTTCGCCAATTTCTACCGCCGCTTTATTAAGAACTATAGCAGGATCGCTGCCCCCCTCACGCAATTGACATCTACACTTCGGACTTTTAAGTGGACTCAGGAGGCAGACAAGGCTTTTGGTGAGCTCAAAACCCTGTTTTCATCTACTCCTGTATTATGTCACCCAGATCCCAAGAAACAATTCATCCTGGAGGTGGATGCATCCGACTCTGGAGTAGGAGCAGTCCTGTCGCAGAGAGCGTCTCCTGATAACAAGGTACATCCCTGTGCGTTTTTCTCTCGGCGCCTTTCCCCTGCAGAGAAGAACTACGACGTGGGGAACCGTGAGCTTCTGGCCGTGAAACTGGCCTTAGAAGAATGGAGACATTGGCTGGAGGGTACGGACACTCCATTTCTCATTTGGACGGACCACAAGAACCTCACGTACCTTCGTGACGCCAGACGATTGAACCCAAGACAGGCAAGATGGTCTTTATTTTTTACGAGGTTCAATTTTACTTTGACTTTCAGACCCGGCTCCAAAAACACGAAGCCCGACGCTCTCTCACGACAATTTTCACCACCGGAGGACACCACGCAGGAACCGAACGTACTACCATCATCCTGTGTGGTTGGCACTCTTACCTGGTCCATCAAACAGGATATCCTGGAGGCTCAGAGGTCAGACCCTGACCCAGGGACAGGCCCCGCTGGTACTATGTTTGTTCCGGCTAGTATCACAGCTAAGGTCCTCGACTGGCTTCACACACACAAGTTCTCATGTCACCCGGGCCTTACGCGTATGATTTCCTTGACAAAGAGACACTTCTGGTGGCCTTCCTTACATGCTGACATTAAGAGTTATGTTGCCGCTTGCCCCACTTGTGCCAGAAATAAGACTGGTAACCGGCCACCTGCTGGTAAGCTGCTGCCTCTGCCCACTCCTAGTCGTCCATGGTCACACATATCCCTTGATTTTGTTACTGGTCTACCCCC
>NW_023620659.1:0-6036 GCF_014905685.2 Nematolebias whitei
TAAATAATATTTAAACAATACATGTTAGTTTATTAATTTTTTCACAATTTTCCCCCCTTTTGTTCCAAAGGAACAACAAAATAAGAAAACAAAGTGAATAAAATATATATATATAAGTATAGACTTTGAAAGGGATAAACATCAAGTTCAGTGCATCACTTGTGGTTTGGCACAGGACCATCATAAACTTCAAATGGAAGTTGCAAGAGCTGTTTTTTTTTGGGTTACAGACCCTGTTTAAAAGCTTATGCGTACAGGTAAGAAACTTCAATTTAATTCAAAACATGAAAATATACAAAGAACATAAAGGAGGGCATACTGTTTTAGTCAAAAAGTATTAACATAAAATATAAAAAGAAGAAAACATAAAATTTTTATTTAAAGCATAAAACCAAAATATGAAAGATTAAAAAATGTCTTTTAGTTCTGGAAATGTTGTCCAGTGTACTCATGGTCTTCTGGTCTAAGCCTAAGAACACAACTTTGGACGACTAAGACTACTAAATCTAGGAATTCTAGTCTAGATGGAATGGGTGAAGTTTCAGTCATCAGGGAGTGTCCGCCTCTGTCAAAGTCAATTACAAAGATGTCATCGGTGCAGGATGTGTCAATCTCAAGAATGGATTGATGTTCTCTAACTGTAAAACGAATTTTCATTTTATCTTAAAACAAAAGTGTTGTAAGAGGAAAATAAAACCAACAACTAAAACGAAAATGTATGCAAAGAATGCAAAAAGTTTCCACTGGTACCGCATGGAGTTCATGATGGTTGTTTGTCTGTTGGGTATCAAACGTCTATCTGTTCTGCCTGCCTGATCAGTTGGAGGGTCTAGGTACCCCGCCGCCCTCACTGTGAGCCTGAGCTCTATCAGTGGGTGGTGAACGTGAGTGGCGTAGATTCCTCGTGGGTATCAAGCCTTTCAGACTCCGATACTTGTTGCACCCGCGGTGGCACCCAGCTCTTAAGCTCTGGTGCTTCTTTTCCTCTAGGCTAGTTCTTGATATCCTGGTTTCCGTCCGGTTGAAGAGGGGCAATGGGGACGCTGCCTCACCTGGTTTTGACGCCAGTGAGTGTGCTGTCCTGGTTCTGTTAGGTTTGGTCGTGGCCTAACAGACCGCTGCCTCAGCTACCCGTTGGTGCTGAGTGACTCTTCGGTTCTTGAGCTTGAGGTGGGAGCCCTTGTTCGTCCACAAGGGTCCTTTGGTGCTCGGCGGGATTCGGCCCGCGGAGTTATCTTCATGTAAAGTCCTCAGAACTGTATCAGTTTGATTAAACATTCTAAATGACGTGTGTGTATTGGGACAAAACTAAAATCAGTTTGACGCGTCTTCTGTTCTTCACGGTCAGGGCTGGTAATCTTCCGTCCTTACCCGATCCACCCGACCGACTTCAGGCAGAGCGGAGACTTCTTCTCCGATGTTTGCTACTGCCTTTTCCAACCAGAACAAAGGGGCAAAGAATGAGCTCCCACGAAGGTCCTGTCACCTCCTCCAGGTGTAGTGGGGAGCTGTCTTCAGATCATCCTCCATGTGGACCAGCGATCGATTCCTCTCCTCTGCAGGGATGCCCTGGTGGGGTCGTACAGGTGCCACTCTCCTTCTGGGGACCGATGACATATGATGTTCTGTCCACCACCTGGTGGGGTCTTGTCCTGTCCCTTTTTTCAGCAGGACTCAGTCTGATGTGAGTTTGTCTCCTCGGTCAGAGTTCCTCCCTCCTGATGAGAAAAGCTGGACACGAAAGCTCGCGAATTGTTAAACACCCTGCATGGCCTTTTGATTATTCTATCTGTGGGATCCATGACCTGGGCCTGGAAAAACTGACTGTGGTTACTTCTGTAGTGAATGAAACCTATTTCTGAATTATTGGACACCCTGATGGTTACTATTGCTACTGATAGGTGTATTATTAAACTGTAATGTTATCCTAAAACAGAATTAGTAAAACTAAAATAAAATGCTATTCTTACATGCATCTGTTCACTTGAAGCTGAATTGTGTTACATACTGGACTTCTCCAGGTATACCTGTGTGCTCTCATCCCATCTGTCACCCTTACAAGCCTTCGTCGTCAACCGGTCTACCTACAATTAAAATTAAACATACACAATACAACAATAACAATAATAATCATCCACGCCGGCCCCTCTTCCTGTGGAATTAAATCGCTTGCGCCAACAGCATCAATCAAAATACAATATAACTTAAAGGCTTAACCAACTGACATACAACATTGTGAGAGAAAAAATATTTCATCTTCCATCCTCCATCCAGGTACCTGTCTGTGCTAGAGAAGGGAAGAATAGCAAGGAAGAACAATTGAACTATAAGTCCAGTCCAGTCCAGTCAAGTCAGTTGTGTTTAAAATTATCAAACCACCCCATTTCCCTTTAACATTTGCTCAAATCCACCTCAGGCTAGGGGCGTCCCCCTTTCTGGAATCTGTACACATTACAACAAAGAGAAAAAAATACTTCTGTTAACCTGATATACATATATACAAGTGCAACGTGTTATGTAGGTTTCTGATTTATTCATTTCCCACTGTCAATTTGATTACCCTACATGATATGATCTTTTAATCGCCTCAGAAGAAGTTAATTTTGTATAATTTGTAATGATCTATGAACTGCTTCCTGCTCAGAGCTGCCTACACACCTCCCCCCTTTTTGAAACGGCATTGTTTCAAATCTGAAGCATTACCGTCTGCAATCCACTAACACTCAGATTGAGTATTAGTTACAGAACTAAAAATATGGTGTAGTTTTAAACTTCCCACTACCGGTATTCAACCCAGGTTTTGCAAACAATTACCCAACTACAACCCAAGCTCCCCTATAAATTAGCAAAAGTTAATCATTGAATAAATTTCTTCTCTTGTATCAAACCAGACCCACCAAAATTAGCCCCTTCAAGGCAAAGACAATCATCCAGTGTTATTTTAGAAAACCTTAGTGAACTGCATCCAAATCAGGTCTCAGGTTTCTCCTGAATGAGACTTCCTGACCTGTATAAACGGAAAGTTAAAATCAATATTTTCGTTCAGGGGTGTGGAGCATTTGAGGTAATAAAACAATTTCCATCTCAGAGCAGTTGGAGCAGGTCGATTCGTCTAGCACTCCCACCTCTGTACGTCTGTGTCCTGTTGTGGCACCTGTTTTAAAATGAGTCTATGTGAGTGATTATTATCAAAGCCAGCTGCAGTTTTTGATCCTGACCCCAAAGTGCCTAGAAGACCATCACAGAACAAAATGTGGGGTCGACACCTCCGTCCGGCTGCAGTTGATGTTAGTGACCTTGGGCAGAGTGACCACCAGTTCGTCGTTCAGCCTTTCAGTCCCCAGATGCGTCTCCCGTCTGATTGAAGACCAGCTCAGCTTTGTGCAGCAGTTCATATCTCAGCATACCGCAAGTCGTGACTGGATGTTCTTGCTGTGTACAAACTCCATCACCCCCTCTGGACAGTTAGTTCAGTTTGCTCTTGGACTGTTAGATCTTTGAAAAGTCACGTTACTTGGCTGAAAAGTTCTTTGTTGCTTTGTCAGATGTGCTCGACTGACAACTTATTTGAACCGTCCCATTGCGTCCCATTGGTCAGTTTCACAGACCCCAACGTCAGCGCCCACCTGAACACATCTGTATCCGATCCGGCCCCCGGCACTCGAGAGTCCTGATCAAAACTCAGATGGATGCTGTATGCAGTTAAATGCTACCTTCCATGTTTTGTGGGCCTAAGTAGACTCATCTTCCCACTCCAAAGTTCTGTCATCTCTAGCTGCAGAGAAGAAAAGAAATAATCAAATTATTAAAACCAGATTCAACATTCAGCTGTTATCCACATTAATTGTTAGTTAGCAAGTTTTATTCTGGGACCACAGCGTTTACCCCAACGGAGTCATTCTGGTGTTCTGGATCGTACAATAGATGTTTTAACCGCTCAATTACACAAGAGTGAAAGCTTTAATTAAACACTGCACAAGCCAATTCTTTACGCCTACTGCATAAAATATTCCCCTCCAAACAATGTCCTCCATCTTGTAGAGTATGTGTGTTGACACATCACCTGACAGTGAAGTCCACTCCCAGGGCCACATTAACGTCCAGACCTTGTAAATTTAGGCAGCATGTCAATATGTAATCACTTATTGTAATCATCTCTTGTCATAACTATGCTTTCCCACTGTATCACAAACAAGATACTTTTAATACCAATCAATTAAGACTATGTATACCCTTCAAGACATCACAGAGTCTATTATCACTGCACAAAACGTGTACATGCCCTTTGTTCACAAAGTACAACTTCTTAAACTCACCATGTACACCTCTCTGTTGTCCTTTTGCACTCCCAGGACCTGTGTGAAGTCTCAAATAATAAAGTTAAAATCACGGCGTTTACCCACTAGAATTGTCGTCGTCCCCTAAATAACCTAGTCCCTGCAGCTCTCAGAAGGAAACAGCTCCCAAATGCTAAACATTTCCAATCCGTGATCAACTCATGTGGACTGATTTCTTAAACTGAAGTTTTTCAATTCGAATACACTTAAGATTGATTTATTTAACCCAAGTATTTACAATTTGAGTTTAGTTATGGCTGTATAATTTAATCTATTTTTTTTCAATTTGAGTTTAGTTTCCTAACGTATTTAACTTTTCCAATTTGAGTCCGGCAAGGTATTGTTTGACCAGAATAAAATTCTATATTTTACAAGTGTCAAGGATTTTGTCCCTTACTCATTTTAATCTGTTGTTTCGCAGTTGAGTTTAAAACCTGAGTTTATTGTCAATTCCAAGAAGAAAGTCAATCTAATTTGTTCAGGACCACCAAGGCCACCCCTACAATATTTCTCTTCCACTCGTTCGCTTTGACATCTCAACCCTCTACTGTCCAAGCTGACTCCAAGATGATTCAACCTTCTCCAGCAGACTCACTCTGACTCCATCTCCTGGTTAAATACAGCTCGTACACGTGATGTCCCCTCTTTCCTTGAGATTCAAACCATTCTCTGTTTCAGAGTTCACTGCCTCCTTCCTATCATACAGAAAATTGTTTCGTTTAACCTTGTGTCTGCTCCCATCGCCGTTTCTGTCTGGCCTCCGACGGCTATCAGCAAATATTTGAAAGATCTTCAGCTATCCCTGTTCCCATATCAGATACCATTTAGCTGTGACACGCCAATCAGCTATATTTTAAATTAATCCAACTTGTACAGCCTAAATCATTAAAAATCAAGCTCTACCCCCTTAATTCTGGTACATAAAGCTCATTTCCGCTTGTTTGTGCTAGTGGCCCTCTGATCTAAAACTAATTACCTCCTGTTCATTTTGATACTCCCTATAAATCATGCAATTTGCCTCTGATATGATCCTATAGATTGTCCACAGGCTTCACCTGTACCACATTCATGAGTTTCACACCTGATAACAACATTCACACACCCAGGCATTCAAATATGTTATTGTCATTCCCTCCTGGCCGCAGCCTTAATAAAACAAACACAAGTCTGGTACGGAACAACCCAGCGGCCAGACCCGTCCTTGCCTCACAGCAGCGCCCCCTTCCGGTCAGGACACGGAAGCACCGATCACACAAGACACCTCTGACGCAGAAACGAAGACAAAACAAAACACGCATAAGCCTTCACCTCGTGTGTGGAACAAAGAAACGCTCCCTTCCCCCACACGAGTGCTTTACCACACACACGCGGCTCCCATTTTTATCTTTAAGACGAAACTATTTTATTTCCTCAGCCGTCTTTATAAAGACGAGCCTACCTCGGTTTTCCTAGAGAAAACCTACCTCGGTTTTCCTAAATGAAAACTTACCCTCGGTTCCTACTCTAATTTTCAGAACTTACACTCGGTCCTCCTAATGAGAACTTACCTCGGCTTTCCTAAATGAAAGCTTACCTCGGCTTTTCCTAATGAAAGCTTACTTATTTTATGAGAGAGCGATCTTTTTGACGGAGTCGTGTCTGTCCACCCGCTTGCTAGCTTAGCGCTTTTTTTTTTTTTTTTTTTTTTTTTTTTTTTTTT
>NW_023620659.1:6136-6420 GCF_014905685.2 Nematolebias whitei
TTTTTTTTTTTTTTTTTTTTTTTTAATTTTATTTATTTATTTACCTTATCGTAGATGTGTCTCTGGTTTCCTGTTTTCGAATACGGCTGGAGTCGATCCTCCCCCCGGAGAACCAGACGTCCTCCCGCTCCCAAAACGTCCTAGTTGGAGGGTCGGAGGTCCGGTGATCAGCCTCGTCGTGATTCTCCGTAGGTCTGGACGAACTCTCAGGCGTATCCCAGCGGTGCCTCCAAACTTTTGTGGAAAATAAATAATTGTTCTAAACTTAAATAAAAACTCTTAAA
>NW_023620660.1:0-6418 GCF_014905685.2 Nematolebias whitei
GAATCCCTTTCTGAGTCGTCGGGCCTGTCTATGGGTAAGACACCATAGGTTTGAGGTCCTTGGTCGACATCATCGGTTGAGAAAAGAGCTATGGCCTGTGTTGGTTTTGTGAACCATACTGGCCCAGCTTCTTGACTCGGTACCAGGTTGTCTGGGAGTCCTCCCAGAAATGGAATGCCTAGTTCAAAATCATGAAAGTCAGTTGAAATCAACCATCCCAGCATAGTGTTTTTTGGGATCAGCACCTCATCCATGCCAGTGTTACACACAGCAATAGATGTGGTCCTGGAGTCAAGACTCACCTGGTTCGTGGCTTCCACGGACAGTCCCAAGTTAAAAAATGCAGGAGAGGGTTGAAAATATGCCTGTTTATGGCTAATAGCTTGTCCAACTACGATGTGGATTCGCACCATTAGGTTAATCACCTGAGGTGGTACTGTGGTGGTTTGGTTGCTAGCAACTTGGCAGGCCTCTGGAATGGTCTGCCCAGCCTTAAGACTCACTGTGTCTAGCACAGGAGGATCCTTTGTGGCTGGTCTTAGGGACCACAGCACCTTGTTGATGGTGTCCACGTGGACACCTAGCCTTACCAAAACGTCAGAGCCTATGTAGGATGCATGTGGTAAGTTTTGGATAACGAGAAACGGGTGAACCAGTTCTCGTTGATTCCAGTTCAGTTTTAGGTTAATGACTCCTTCTGCGGTCATGACCTGTGAACTATTGGGAACTAATGGAAAGCGGAAAGCTTTTTTAATTAGTTCTAGACCAACGTGTTTGTGAACCAAGGTTTCATAGAAAGCTCGGTTAATCGCTGATTTATCTGTCCACAGAGACAGAACAGCATCGTTGGTGAGGGACCCTTGGATCTCTACACCCTTAACTACCAGTGGTAGGTAGTGTTTGGCGGACTCTGACTGCTCCAGCTCACAGAGGAGACTGTCTTGTTGGGTCAGAGTTTGGACCACTGAGCGGGTCTCTTTGGTTTCACATGATGTCAGAGGAGTACTCACCGGGCTCGCGTCCTCGGCTGAGGAGTCCTGTGCGCCTTCCGCGGTACCTGCTGTTGGGCAGTCTGTGTCACACTCCGGAGGCGTATCGATTGGCAGTGGCTTGCTCACTGTTGTCCACATCGTTTGATCACCATAATCTATAATCGCGTCGAAGCGATTTATAAAATCCTGGCCAACCAAAAATGGGAATGAGTCAACACGAGACACGTGTTCCGGGTGGTACAGCGTCATATTGCCAATCTGCATGTGAACCATTGCTATAGCTGTGTAGTATGACATATAGGGAAATATATTCATACTTTTCACGAGTTCCTCATCTTTCTGACTGTGTAAATGTCGTGCATTGAATTTTAACAGAAATGTAATGAGAGACGTCATTTATCTTTGACCCATCAAATGAATGCGGTCATTTATTTTCAGAATCAAAGTTTAACATCAAACATTTACATTAATTTGGCAAAATATGAAAATAATAACAGACAAGTTTCACAAAAATTGGGCTTCAATCACACGGCGGTGATTGAGGACTTTGCTTCAGATATTTCTAAATATCTGTACTGATTTTAGGAGAAAGCAGAGTTTAAGATGGAAATGGAGATTTATCTTACAGAGAGATTTGTGAGGGAATTAATCTGTTTGACCAGAAAACGTGCACGCTCCATCAGATCTCAGCTGGCCTCCGGTACACTTAGTCGAAAATAGAACCTTCTACCTGGTTGACGATGAAATCAGCGTCGGCGTAGGTTCCTTTCTGACTCTTTCAGCGTCTCCGTGAGAACTGCCAAACCCTTAGAGAGTCGTACGAGGTTGTTCAAACAGAAGTTATAATCCCAAAACGTCTCTGGATCATCCTGAACGCGTTTGCGCCCAAGAACTCTGACTCCATCACTCTGTGCACTCTCTAGTTGAACTCATTTCTGAGTGCAGCAACACAGCAACCAACAAACTCCAGCAACTCAGCGTCTCAGCCTCTCCAGCCACTCAGCCTCTCCAGCCACTACATGACCTGGGAAGTTGCCACATTTTAAATGGGTCGACTTCCGGGTCATTTGAGAGCTTTTTGATTGGTTGATGGACCAGGAATAGGTGTGGTTTGTGATGTAAGATGTTATCACAAGTCGAGGTCAGAGAATGAGATTGTTCAACAACTAACAGAAAGATAATTACAGAAAAACCAGACTTCGTGGCGTCTCCCTCTTATTATCTTCTGAAAAAGTTTAAACATGACATTTTTCCTCGGTAAACATTTTAGTTGACCGAAACCGACCTTTAACATACTTACAAAACTTGGCTCATTTCAGACAGAAAATCAAGAAATGCATATTAACCTGATTTCTTCTTTAAATGAGGAATAAAAATCATTACTTACTGTTTATGTAAAATAAAAATGAGTAGTTCTCTTCAACCTGTAACATTGAGTGAACTAACACAATTTGATTATCAAACATTTGTAAAACAGTGATGATCATAGAGAATTGTCTTTTCTGCTTGATTAATTCAAGAAAGAAAGTCACCAGATGGCTCAAACTGTATTTCTGGACGCAGATCAATGAAATAACAGTCACTGTTCATCTGATCAAGATTTGAGGTCAGATCAGGTTCAGATCAGGTTCACTACAGCTGTCAGGGTTGTTTTCTTCTCTGAGAGACCCTGCATTTCTATAGCACATTCAGAGAGAGGTATCATCCTGTTAACACTGGCAGCGGCCGTCCTCAGCTCCTCGAACAGTGTAGCTGACATAATTGTTATGTCTGCCCCACCGTCCAAGAGTGCTTCGTGTGTGAGGACACCTTCGAGTGTTACTGACAGGTACGCCTTTTTGGCGACCCCCCTTCTGATAAAGTTACACAGAAACCTTTTGGGTTTTTTCTGACGCTTCTTCACGCGTTCAGCCTTATCTGTGTAATCTTGGTTTGTCTGAACCGTCAGCACAGCTGTAGCTGTTTCTGCGTGTTCAGCTTGCGATGACTCGTCATCGTTTGTGTGTGTGTTTACCCCCCCTTCTTCTGATGAGGGGTTGTTCGAGGCAACAACAGCAACGTCTTGGTGTGGTCCACCGACGTCTGTAATGTTGTCATTCGCGCCCTCAGATGTAATAGGGATTACATTACTGCCAAGTGCTCCTGGTTGGGTTCCCGTGTCAGTGTGTTTCAAAGTTTCTAACAACCTGCGTAGTTTCTCTGTCTCTTCCGAGCTCAGAGGTGTAGGGCCTTGTTTCTGGAACTTTTGTGAGTTTTTCGCCTCGGTTCGTTTCGTCCGAGGTGGGGGACGGTCAGGTACGTCTTTCGGGGGGGGTTCCTTTACGTACTGCCCCTGAGGATATGGTTTCCCATATCTTTGCGTCCTGCGCCCACCCCTTTTACGATAATCACTGTCATCCTCTGAAAGAGGAGCTTTTTTGTCCCAGCGTGCACCGTCAGTACGCGGTTTGTTGGTTTGAACAGACTGTTTTCTCTCAACTTTCTTAGGAGGAGGTGGCGAAGCACGTCGTCCTTCCAGTTCAAGAGGGAGGGGTTTAACCTTTACACTAGGAAACACTTCTATGGGCGTCTTAGCCCGAGAACATGCTTCAAACACATTCACAGCACACTGTTTAATCTCACTGATGGATTTTTCTCTGAAATTTGCCATCATTTGTACTGATTGTCTAAAATCAGAGTGGAGATTTTTGCTGAAAACAAACTTAAAACCATCATCTTCTTCCATTCCGGTCTCATTTCTGTTACCAAAATAAGCTTGGAAGATTCTTTTGTAATAAACTTTTGGATGTTCAGTTTTACCCTGCATGACCTTGTCTGCAGCTGGGAAACCAGCAGGTCCCGTGCAGGAGTCGTACTCTCTGATCAAAGCTTCACACAGAAGGTTGTAATCCCTCTTCGTTGCATCTGGTAGACGCTCGATGAAGGTGAACACCTCTCTGTCCGAAGTGAGCCGTATCAGACTGATCTTATCCTCGACCGCAGCATTAGGATAAGATCTCAATCTGAACTCCAGATCTTTGAGGTACGCTTTTGTTCCAGATGATCCCATCGGTCCAGGCACAAAGCGTTGTACATATTTTGAGATTTTCTGCAAATCATCCATTGAAGGAGACTGTATTAACGGTCTCACATGCGTGGTTGGTGGTGCATATTGGTCAAGGACTGCCCCTACCACCCGAGATGGGGGTGGAGGTGACTGCAAGGCGTTAGGAGGAGGAGGTGCAAGTGGGTGCAGACCCGTCCTTATCCCCCGAGGCGGGGGTGTTGGAACGGGGCTAAGGGGAGGAGGTGTAACAGCATCTGTCTGGGGTGGTTGTGGCTGACCCGGGCCCTGACCTTGTTCGTCTCTGAGTCTCAGACCAGCCCGCCCCATATCAGAAATCTGGTTTGTAGATGTAGCTAGTTTCTCCTCACAAGCTGTCAGGCGCTCCTGTGATGTCTGACATTCTCTTTGTAAATTCAGCCATCGTCGGAGTATTATCTCCTTGTCTGCCTTTTAATCGTCCAGCTCCTTTAATGCCACCTGCAACTGTGCTTGTAGCGCATCGTTATCTGCACACGTGGCTTGGTACACACGGTCTTTATCCCTTATCCTCTCCTCATATGATTGAGCCTGTACTGACAGCTCATGCTTTGCGGTGTCCCTCTCAATCTGAAATCCTTCTTTCTGCAAGTCAGATTGAGTTATCAATACGTCACACCTCTCCTTTTCAGATTGATATCCGTTGAACAGTATGATATTTTGTTCAACCAGATGGTCCAATTCCGCTTTCAGAAGCAGAGAAATTTTTGCTAACCGTTCACGGCTCGATTTTGTGTCCTCTGACACTTTAGCTGATTTTGCCAATTTCTGCAGTTCCTCCTCTCTTTGATTATCATCAAGGTTTTCTAATTGCTCTAATTGTGTACCAATAATTGAATTTGTTAAAATATATAAAGCCGACTGGACGGCATCTCTGGATTGCAAGGTGTCAGTGTTTACCTCTTCGTCCGCCATTATCTGCTATTTAAAAATTAAATAGGAGATGTAAATGTTTAGGTGGTAAAATAAAATCAGAAGAGTTTCTCTCTACTGATGTATTTACTCTTATTTAGTGAGTTTGACAATTAAACGTGCACTATATTTCCAGCGACCGAGTAAACTTTCAGCTCTTATGATTATCTGTCTCTGTTTCTACCAAAAGTTCTCATTTTTTCATTTTGCACCTGCTTTAGGATTTATCAGTGAATGAAAAAATTCTTAGTAAACGCCTCGCTGGGCGTAAATACTTTACTGACTTTTAATGGTAAGATAACAAAACAGTATAATTCAGCTTGAGGAAGTTTGTTAACTTCAAAGTTCGTCTTACAGAAATGAAAACGTTTAATTTCACTCAAAATATCTAAAAAGCGAAGTGAAAACCTGTTATCTCACGTTTATCCAGAAGGTGTCAGTACAACCTTATTAATTTTAACTCAGACACTGTTAGTGTTGTCCAGTAGGGGTCGCTATGACTTCCTGTGGCGTCCGGTCGTTAGCTGTTAGCTCAAAATTAGCATCGGCTAGACACGGTTAAAACCAACACTTCTGAACGGATTTTTTACACAAACGTGGCAAAATTTTAGCAATTAGACTTCGAAGAACTTAAACAGCGTTTCAGAACACAGCTTTAAAGCGCTTTTCAGCTTTAAAAAGCAGATTTTATTCCCTATGAAAACGAGTTTCCATTTCCGGGTCACGTGACTGAAATCACCAATGACAAAGCAGCAGGGGTGAGAGGAAGTGACGTAGCCACGTCAGTCAATTTCTCAGCAAATCAGAGCGCTCCACAGCAGCAAAATTCCACCAATCACGAAGCGTTAGTAGCAACCAGCATGTTAGATTAGCTGAACGAGTCCGTCACCTTTTCGTCTCGTAAACTGTCCAAATGCACTTTTTCTGTTAAAAACTGTAACGAATCAACACTGAGCTGCACGGAGTCTGCTACTCCGGTCTCAAAAACGTCTTTCTAGCTATTTAAACAACTCGTCTGAACCTTTTTCACAACCGAGCCGGTCCAGAACCGCATCTGGACCGTCTTTAAACATAATAGAGCGTTTTCACCCAGCTCAAAACCAGCTTAGTTACGATAACAGGCGTACAATTTCAGCTTTCACAAGACATATGACACTTTTTCAGCTTTCATAACATCGCCAGCGTAATACAGCGTAAACATGCAGAGCCAAGCACCAAGCGCGCAGCTCCAGCACGCTGCGTAAACATGCAATGTTTTGACTTCAAAGCGGCGCAGCTTGAGCTGCGTTTCAGCACAGCTGATAAACTGTTACTTTTCTTCATGCCAACATGTAACGAATACACGAATACACAGTCATTTATGAGCACGTGACGGGCCACCAGAATGTAGATGAACAGATGCTCAGATATATTCATCAATTAACACGGATTC
>NW_023620661.1:0-6416 GCF_014905685.2 Nematolebias whitei
TTGACAAATAAATGGAAGACAAAAATGAAAAAATCTGCCTGGTCCTTTGAGTAAAATCCCTGTTCATGACAATCTACATACTTTATCCATCCCTTTCAAGTGGGGAAGCTACACAGAAAAGAAGAGAACTTGACAGTAAAAACCGGCTCCAACCTGCTGGAGGAAAAAATAGATGAACTAATTGAAGGATCTTTAAGAGAAGAGACAGTTGCTGACATCACTTGGTTGCTTCATATCTGTGAACAACTGAGACCAATTCCAAAGATGGCAGAACCAGCTGATGGGAAGTCTGTTGAACAACTAAAGATG
Organism: Nematolebias whitei; assembly: GCF_014905685.2. NCBI lineage: Eukaryota > Metazoa > Chordata > Actinopteri > Cyprinodontiformes > Rivulidae > Nematolebias > Nematolebias whitei. Next base: position 310 of record NW_023620661.1, read on the forward strand.
GAGAGAACGACAGCAAAGAGGTCGCTAACTCGATTGCTCAACAACATAACTCGGACGCATGAGGACATGACTGAAGAGGAATTAAAGGACAGTTTCCACAAGCTCAACATAGAGGCTGGAAAAGTAATGGCAGCAAATGATGATCTGGAAGCAAGTCTCATCGCAGAAGTGGAGTCCAAATTGGGTGAAGATGAAGAAACCGCATTGACTGAACAGCAGAAATCTGATCTGGAGAAAACTGCAAATGAATGTGAAGTAAAAGTAAGAAAAGTCAAAGGCTTAATCCAGGAGACCCTGTGGAGAACCTTTGGAAGGACTGAACTGTTAATAGCACTTCAAGTAGCAGAATCAGAATGTGAACATGTTACCACTATTAAACCAGGAGTGGAAAAAGAGGCATATGACTTCACCCTTAGCCACCTGAAGGAACTCTTAAAGGCTGCAAAAGAAGCTCATTGTCACTGGAAAAGATGGATCCCTCGTGACAGTCGGGATGAAATCCAAGATCGACTGAGAGGATTGGAACTTAGTGTCCCCAAGCTGGTTTCCAGGACAGCAGAGTTCATTCATGCAAAGCTGAAAGAAGATGAAGAAAAAAAGGAGCAAACTGTAACCTACCAAAATTATTCATTACCAACCATCAAGCTGAAACCAACATCTCTCCCAAAGTTTCTTGGAAACAAACGTGATTTTTACAGATGGAAAAGTGACTGGGAAGCACTTCAAAAACAAGGAGAACCAACAGGTTCAAAACAGGTGAAAAAAGTGCAGCTACTTGACAGTCTAGATGAGAAAATCACAAGAGACCTTCGCTTAACCTCTTATAGCACTCCAGAAGATATTTTTCAAGTTCTTGAGAACCGCTATGGAAATCAGACAGCAATTGCAATTGAAATTGTGGAGGAGCTACAGAGAATTCCTGCAGTTAGAGGTCATCAGCCAAGAAGAATCGTAGAGTTGATTCAAGCTGTTGAAAAAGCTCTTAAGGATTTAAATGACCTTGGAAACACTGGTGCCATTAAAAACCCTCTGGTGACAAAGTCAATTGAAACTAAGCTTCCTGAAGTTTTAAAGGAGTGGCTTGTTTATGCAGCTGATAAAAGGAATGCTGTGGGACCAGAAAATCGGTTTGATCACCTCCTTGCATTTCTGAAAGATCAAGAAAATATTTATGAGCAACTAGAGCAACTGAGAGACGAGGAGTCAAGCAGACGAGAGACCCGAATGGAGCAAAGACACGCCAGAACCAAGTCAGTCAAAGCAGGTGATGACTTTGCAAGCTGTGTTGTCTGTGGCGATGGAAAACACAGAAAAAGACTACTTTTGCAAACAGTTCAGAACATTAACATTACCTGAGAAAAGAGCTGCTGTCAAGAAGGTAGGAGCATGTACCAAGTGTTTGGAAATACATGATGATAAATCATACTGTAAACCTGGGTTTTTGTGCAAAAATCTAAGCTGCAAGAGTGGGGATAATTTACATCATTGTTATCTATGCCCAAACGCTGAAGCTAAGAAAAACAACATAGCCCAGAGGAGGAACCAAAGCAGTCCAGAAGAAGACAAAAGTAGCAGAAAGTACACAGAAGACCAAGAAGAATTTCTTAAGAAATTGTCGCCTGAGTTGGCCAAACATTGTAGAGATGTATTTTCTAATACTGCATCTAGAGTTTTTAATACAACTCAGAATCAGTCAAATCTCCTGGTGGAGAGTGGAGTGCAGGAACTGCCAGTGTTAATGATGCTTCTCGAAGTAACTGCAAATGCTGGACAAAAAATCGGCACATTAATTGATTTGGCATCAGATACAAATTACATAACACACAAGGCTGCAAGCAGATTAAACCTCAAAAGTGAAGAGATCACACTCATTGTCCATGGAGTTGGAGGGATGAAAGTTTGTGTAGAGACAAAACGTTACCTCCTGAAGATTCGTGTGAAAACCTCCAGAGGCACCTTTAAACCTTACCAGCTTGTTTGTTATGGACTTGACAGCATTGCAGACATTCATAAGCATGTTAAAGCAAAAAAGCTGCAAAGATTTTTTCCAGACGTACCACTGGATGAACTTGTAAGACCCAGAGAAATAAGCTTACTCATAAGCCACAGGGAAGGTCAGTTGACACCACAAAGAATTAAAGTTGTGGGGAACCTTGTACTGTGGGATGGCCCTTTAGGAAAAGTGGTTGGAGGAACTCATCCACAACTGTTCGAGGAACTTACCATGACAGCTCACACAACCAAAACGCATTTTGCAAGGTCAATGAGGACAGCTGCTGTGAGATATGAAGAATCCGTTCATGAAACCCCACAGCATCCGCCATTAAATCATCAGGTCTCCATCCAACTCAAGGCATCAAAGACTGCAACTACAAGCCGAGATTTCTTGGAGTGGTGGAGATGGGACAGTATTGGCGCAGCCTGTGAACCTAAGTGTGGAGGTTGTCGTTGTGGAAACTGTCAGCCGGGAGGAAAGGCGATGACGCTTGCTGAAGAAAGGGAGCTTGAAGTAGTGAAGGAAGGCCTCACCTACAGTGAAGGAGACAGTCACACAGACGAACCTCACTGGCATGCTAAGTACCCATGGTTGGAAGATCCAGCATCCCTGCCAGACAACAGAAATGCAGTTGAAGCTACATTTTTTAGAACTGAGAAGCAACTCACTAGAGAACCTGACTGGAAAGCTGCATACACTGAGCAAGTGCATGACATGCTTCAGCGTGGAGCAGCAATTAAACTGACTGAGGAAGCAATCAGCAAATGGAATGGCCCAGTGTGGTATGTAAGCCACCTAATTGCTCCAAATCCACACTCGGTGACAACTCCTGTAAGACTTGTGTGGAATAGCAGTCAGAAATTTAAAGGAATAAGTATGAATGACCTGCTGATGAAAGGCCCAGATGTCCTAAACCAGATCCGTGCTGTCCTATTAAGGTTCAGAGAGGGAGCTTATGCTGCATTAGGAGATATAAAGAAAATGTATAATTCTGTTTGGTTAGAAGAAAGAGAAGTTCAACTGCACAGATTTATTTGGCGTGACTCTGAGGATGAAAAAGTTGGAGATTACGCAATTACAAGAGTGAACATTGGAGATAAACCTGCAGGATGCATTGCACAGCTGGCGATGCGAGAAACTGCAAATTTACCCTCATTTATTCATCTTGAAGAAGAGCGGTTGGTTCTTCAGAATAACAGCTATGTTGACGACATTCTGACATCCCACAATGACCCAGACAGGTTAAAGGAAATCACAGAAAATGTGGAGCGCATTCTCAAAGCTGGAGGTTTCAAACTCAAACCCTGGGTGTTTTCTGGGCAAAGTGGGAGGGAAGATTGTAACAACAAGCAGGATGAAGTGAAAGAAAAGATCATGATCCTCCCAAATCAAATGCGGGATGAGGACAACAAAGCACTCGGTCTGGGGTACATGGTGGAGGAGGATAAACTTCATGTCATGGTCAGCATAAATTTTTCAAAAAGGAAAAAAAAGATGCGACTTGGACAAGACCTCCAGTTGGGCCAAATCCGAAGTCAAACACCAAACCCTTTGACAAGGCGAGAGCTCCTCAGTCAGGTGTCTGGTCTGTATGATCCAGTTGGCTTGGTAACTCCTGCAAAACAAAAGGGGGCGATCCTGGTGCGGAAAGCTTTCCAAGAGGCAAAGAATGTGAGTAACCAAGTAAAAGACACCTGGGATTTAGCACTATCGAATGACCTTAGAGAAGATGCAATCAAGCTCTTTGAAGAGTACACTCAGCTTAGTAAGATCCAGTTTACCAGAGCATTAACTCCCTTTCATTACAGCAGCGACTCTTTAGCAATTACATTTTCAGATGGAAGTAAATATGCTTATGGAGCGGTGTTGTATTTGAGGTGGGGATCAGTTCGAGACCCAATCATCAGGCTGGTGGAATCCAAGGCTAAGCTGACTCCATTGGATCAAAAAGGTGAGGCTGTTAAAGCAGAGATATGTGGAGCAGTGTTTGCATCTCGATTAAAGAAGTTCTTTGAGATGCACACCCAAATCAAAATTGAGAAGTGGTATCACCTTATTGATAGTCAAACAGTTCTTGGAGCAATTCAGAGAGAGAGCTATGGGTTTCAATCATTCTTTGCAAATAGAATTGGAGAGATCCAGAGCAACACAAGAATCTCAGATTGGTGGTGGGTTCCTGGGGATCAAAACATTGCTGACATCATTACCCGAGGAGCCAGCCCTCGAGATCTTGATGTGGATTCCAAGTGGCAACAAGGCCCAGCATTTCTAAAAGCTCCAGTTGAGAAGTGGCCAATTAAATCATCGAAACAGCTTTCCTTCAATGCAAGAGAAAGCATCACCAAGTTACAAAAGAAGGCATTTGTCGCTGTAACTACAAAGACTGGCATAAAGGAATCAGAGCTGAAACAAGAATTACCCCACAGTCAGACAGAGATCTTGGCAAAGAAGCAGCAGCCATCAATATCCATACAGAACCTGATAGACTTTAGCCGCTTTAGCAGTTTAACACGACTGGTCAGAACAATTATCTGGGTTTGGAGAGCAGCAAAGAGATTCATCAGGAAGAATCAAGCTGTAGGGAAACCAAAGTGGGAGGCAGTCTGCTCAGCAGGAGTAATCTCTGTGAGAGAACGAGAAGATGCTCTCAGGGACATTTTCCTTGCTGCTCAGATGGGTGCTAACTTTCCCAATACAACCACAGACAGGTTGGTGGTCTATCAAGACAAAGAGTCTGGATTATTAGTCTGTGGCGGCAGGATACAGATTTTTAGAGAAGACAGAGTTGCAGTTCCCATCATACCCTATGATGCCTGGGTGTCAACACTGTTGGGCCGAGAAGCTCACAATGCTGCACATGATGGAATTGCTGGAACCCTACTGAGGATGAGGAAAAAAGCCTGGGTTGTAAAAGGGCGGAGGATAGCCCAAAAGATTGTTGACAGCTGTATGGTCTGTAGGAAAGCCCGAGCTCTGAAGTGTCAGCAGTTGATGGGTGATTTGCCACCTGAGAGGACTGAGCCTGCTCCCCCTTTTAAGTTCACTTCAGTCGATCTCTTCGGGCCTTATCATGTCAGAGATGATGTCAAGAAAAGGGTGACGATTAAGGTCTGGGGAGTTGTCTTTTGCTGTATGGCCAGTAGAGCTATTCACACCGAATTGGCAAGCTCGCTTTCCACTGAAAGCTTCCTGATGGCTTATCAGAGATTTACTGCGATCCGAGGTCATCCACAGAAGATTTGGTCTGATCCAGGCACCAATTTTATTGGAGCAAAACCAGTTTTGGAGGAGCTGTATAAATACCTGAGCACCCAAAATGTATCAGGTTTGGAAGAAACTGCAGCAAAGAATGGAACTGAGTGGGCGTGGAAAATCCTTCCCGCAGATTCGCCTCACAGGAATGGAGCTGCTGAAGCCGCTGTTGGCATTGTGAAAAGAGCCTTCCAAAATCTTGGTCAAGAATCTGCATTAACTTTCAGTGAATTTCACACAATTCTTTATAAAGCTGCCAATCTTGCAAATGAACGCCCAATCGATGCCAGAATACAGAGTCGAGAGGGTTGCATTCAGTACATCACACCTAACAGTCTTTTGCTTGGACGAGCATCTCAGAGTGGTGATGTGAAAATGTTTGATTTTTCAAGCTATTCATTCAAACGACTGAATGCTATGCAAAATGAAGTTACTAAGTTCTGGAAAAGTTGGAGGCAACTGGCTGGTCCCAACCTTTTTGTGAGGAGCAAGTGGCACACTTCCCAGAGAAATGTTGCTGTTGGGGACATCGTCTGGTTGTGTGATCAAAATGCACTTAGAGGACAGTTTATGCTCGGAAAAGTTGTAAGTGCTAATCCCGACAAGAAGGGTGTTGTGAGGGACGTAAATATCCAAGTTGTCCCAAGTCATTGCACTCCGATAACAAAACATGTCAAGCAAAGATCAGCTCATCCTCTAAAGAAGGATCAGATCAAGACCACCATTCTTCACAGGGATGTGAGGAGGCTCGTCGTCTTAATACCTGTAGAGGAACAAATGGAAAGTTAAACCACAGAGGAACAAACTCCGGATGTACCAGAGATGACAGAGGAACTGCGATCTTCCCAGCTGTTCAGGA
>NW_023620662.1:0-6410 GCF_014905685.2 Nematolebias whitei
AATACATGATTCATTAATAACATAGCAGTGGTTTGTGCTGTGTCATTAGGGGCTGGTAGACATTCTACCCATTTGGTAAACGCGCAGGTTACCGTGAGAAAATATTTATTTCCTCTAGAGGTCTTAGTGAGTGGTCCGACCCAGTCAATCTGGAGGTCCGACCATGGAAATGCAATGCCTCTACTATGCAGTGGTGCTCTGTGAAGTGGTCTGGATGGTTGAAACTGGCCACAAACCAGGCACCCTTTTATGTAGTCTTTGACATCCTTTTTCATTCCAGGCCAATAAGCAATCTGTTTTAATGCTTTCAGCGTGGCATTGTCACCCTTATCTCCTGCGGACGGAAGGTCATGTGCATGGACTAACATCACCCCCCGTGATCATGGGGGACCACGAACACAGGTGAGGACGTCCGACGTCCGTCCATGAGCAAAAGTTAGGATGCCCTTAAGTAGTTTTAGCTGTTTGCGCAGCTGAAAGAGGACTTTAAGGTCTGGATTGGAATCCAGCTCGCCTTTCGATGGAGTGTATTTGTCTGGGTCAGTCAGATACAGCATCATCGAGTTAATTGCAGGATCCAACTTCTGAAGTTGGATGATGTCTGGGTCAGTCAGCATCGGGCGTACAGAAACTGTGTTATCAGCAGGTTTAGCTGCAGCTTGTGCACGTGTGACTGCCATTACCTCAGTTGTAGCTTGTGACGACTGAGTGTTGAGTAGCCAGGAGGGGTTGAAGGACCACGTGGGTCCATCCACGGCTCCTTCCTTGGCTAAGGAGTCTGCAAGGTCATTGTAGTGCTTGTCATCGCCTGGGACTCTGGAGTGGCCTGGAACTTTCTTCCAGAAGATCCAAGTGATCACATGTCATGAAAAGCTCTTTGTGTTTTACCACCTTTTTGTTGCTTGTGAGAAAACCGTTCTGTTTCCACAGAGCGAGATGACACAAGAAACTAAGTCGAGCATAGTTAGAGTCAGTGCAGATGACTAGCGTCTGGATGGAGCGTTCCACCGCTATCCATAGGGCTATTAGGATTGCTGCTATTTCAGCGTACTGAGAAGACTGAGAGCCTAATTTATAGCCAAATGTGACGCAGAGTAGGTGCTATTACATTGTCTGATTATACCTTTGACCAAAAGGTCATCAATGATCTCCTGGACAGGCTGGTGTGCTGCCAGAGGGATCTTGTATTGTCTGACAAATGTTGGCGGTGCGTTGGGTGGGGTTGGGATTCTCACTGCGTGGAGTGAGGTCAACCCACAATCTGTTGAGTCAGTTGAAAATGACTTTTCATATTTTAGAAGAACTTGGCGAAGTTTGTCTCTTTCTTCATCAGATGGCAGAGCGTCGGCTTGGGCGACCACCTGATCAATCTGTGATGAGACTGATAAGGGTTCTTGCTCCTTGGGGAGCTCCAATGAATCCCTTTCTGAGTCATCGGGCCTGTCTATGGGTAAGACACCATAGGTTTGAGGTCCTTGGTCGACGTCATCGGTTGAGAAAAGGGCTATGGCCTGTGTTGGTTTTGTGAACCATACTGGCCCAGCTTCTTGACTCGGTACCAGATTATCTGGGAGTCCTCCCAGAAATGGAATGCCTAGTTCAAAATCATGAAAGTCAGTGGAGATCAACCATCCTAGCATAGTGTTTTTTGGGATCAGCACCTCATCCATGCCTGTGTTACACACAGCAATAGATGTGGTCCTGGAGTCAATGCTCACTTGGTTCGTGGCTTCCACGGACAGTCCCAAGTTGTAAAATGCAGGAGAGGGTTGAAAATATGCCTGTTTATGGCTAATAGCTTGTCCAGCTATGATGTGGATTCGCACCATTAGGTTAGTCACCTGAGGTGGTACTGTGGTTATTTGGTTGCTAGCAACCTGGCAGGCCTCTGGAATGGTCTGCCCAGCCTTAAGGTTTGCTGTGTCTAGCACAGGAGGATCCTTTGTGGCTGGTTTTAGGGACCACAGCACCTTGTTGATGGTGTCCACACGGACACCCAACCTTACCAAAATGTCAGAGCCTATGTAGGATGCATGTGGTAAGTTTTGGATAACGAGAAACGGGTGAACCAGTTCTCGTTGGTTCCAGTTCAGTTTTAGGTTAATGACTCCTTCTGCGGTCATTACCTGTGAACTATTGGGAACTAATGGAAAGCGGAACGCTTTTTTAATTAGTTCTAGACCAACGTGTTTGTGAACCAAGGTTTCGTAGAAAGCTCGGTTAATTGCTGATTTATCTGTCCACAGAGACAGAACAGCATCGTTGGTGTGGGACCCTTGGATCTCTACACCTTTAACTACCAGTGGTAGGTAGTGTTTGGTGGACTCTGACTGCTCCAGCTCACAGAGGAGGCTGTCTTGTTGGGTCAGAGTTTGGACCACTTGGTGGGTCTCTTTGGTTTCACATGATGTCAGAGGAGTACTCACCGGGCTCGTGTCCTCGGCTGAGGAGTCCTTTGCGCCTTCCGCGGTACCTGCTGTTGGGCAGTCTGTGTTACACTCCGGAGGCGTATCTATTGGCAGTGGTTTGCTCACTTTGGTCCACATTGTTTGATCACTATAATCTATAATCGCGTCGAAGCGATTTATAAAATCCTGGCCAACCAAAAATGGGAATGAGTCAACACGAGACACGTGTACCGGGTGGTACAGTGTCATTTTGCCAATCTGCATGTGAACCATTGCTATAGCTGTCAGGGTTGTTCTCTTCTCTAAGAGACCCTGCATTTCTATAGCACAATCAGATAGAGGTATTATCCTGTTAACATCGGCAGCGGCTGTCCTCAGCTCCTCGAACAGTTTAGCTGACATAATTGTTATGTCTGCCCCACCGTCCAGAAGTGCTTCGTGTGTGAGGACACCTTCGAGTGTCACTGACAGGTACGCCTTTTTGGCGGCCCCCCTTCTGATAAAGTTACACAGAAACCTTTTGGGTTTTTTCTGACGCTTCCTCACGCGTTCAGCCTTATATGTGTAATCTTGGTTTGTCTGAACCGTCAGCACAGCAGTAGCTGTTTCTGAGTGCTCAGCTTGCGATGACTCGTCATCGTTTGTGTGTGTGTTTACCCCCCCCTTCATCCGATGAGGGGTTGTTTGAGGCAACAACAGCAATGTCTTGGTGTGTTCCACCGACATCTGTAATGTTGTCATTCGCGCCCTCAGATGTAATAGGAATTACATTACTGCATAGTGCTCCTGGTTGGCTTCCCTTGTCAGTGCGTTTCAAATCTTCTAACATTTCGCATAATTTTTCTGACTCTTCCGAGCTCAGAGGTGTAGGGCCTTTTTTCTGGAACCTTTGTGATTTTTTCGCCTCGGTACGTTTCGTCCGAGGTGGGAGGCGACTTGGTACGTCTTTTGGGTGTTCCTTTCCGGACGTCCCCTGATAGTATGGGTCCTCTCTGTTCCCATATCTTTGCGTCCTACGCACACCCCAATTACGATAATCACGTTCTTCCTCTGAAAGAGGAGCCTTTTTGTCCCAGCGTGCACCTTCATTACGTGGTTTGTTAGTTTGAGAATACTGCTTTTTCTCGCCTTTTTTAGGAGGAGGTGGCGACGCACGCCTTCCTTCCAATTCTAGGGAGTGGGGTTTAACCTTTACACCAGGAAACACTTCTATGGGCGTCTTAGCATGAGAACATGCCTCGAACACATTCACAGCACACTGTTTAATCTCACTGATGGATTTTTCTCTGAAATTTGCCGTCATTTGCACTGATGTTTTAAAATCAGTGTGGAGATTTTTGCTGAAAACAAATTTAAAACCTTCTTCTTCTTCCATCCCGGTTTCATTTCTGTTACCGAAATAAGCTTGGAAGATTCTTTTATAATAAACTTTTGGATGTTCAGTTTTACCCTGCGTGACCTTGTCTGCGGCTGGGAAACCAGCAGGTCCCGTGCAGGAGTCGTACTCTCTGATCAAAGCTTCAAACCGAAGGTTGTAATCCTTTCTCGTTGCATCAGGTAGACGCTCGATGAAGGTGAACACCTCTCTGTCTGAAGTGAGCCTTATCAGACTGATCTTATCTTCAACCGTAGCATTAGGATAAGATCTCAATCTGAACTCAAGATCTCTGAGGTACGCTTTTGTTCCAGATGAACCCATCGGTCCAGGTACAAAGCGTTGTACATATTTTGAGATTTTTTGCAAATCATCCATTGAAGGAGAAAGTATCAACGGTCTCACTTGCGTGGTTGGTAGTGGGGGTGTTTCTCTACCCATATGTGTAGGTGTTTGGATGGGCTTAAAAGCACGAGGTGTGTAAAAGATTTTTGGAGGTTTTGGTTGATGATCCGGACTCTGTTCACGGTCTTCTCTGGATTCCAGACAACCTTGCGCCTCGTCATTACTTTTATTTGTTGCCGCTCTTAGTTTCTCCTCACATGCTTTTAAACGTTCCTGTGATGTTTGATAATCACTTTGTAAACGCCTATATAGCTCCAGTAATGCTTGTTTATCCACTCTGCGTTCTTCCAGATCTATTTTTGCGAGCTGCAACTCTTGTTGTAGCTGTTCATTGTCTGAACACGCAGCTTGGTACTGACGGTCTTTTTCACTAATCTTGTCATAAGATTGAGCTTGTAATGACGCCTGCATATCTGAGAGCTCTCTCTCATGTGTTCTAGACAGCATGACATTGCGTTCAAACTGTTCATCCAATTCCGCTTTAAGAAGCAGAGAGATTTTTGCTAACCGTTCCTGGCTAGCCTTTTTACTCTCTGACACTGATGTTCCTTCTGCCAGACTTCTCAGCTCTTCCTCTCTTTGAAGTTCATCAAGTTATTCTAATTGCTCTATTTGCTTACCAATAATTGAATTTGTTAAAATATGTAAAGCCCCCAAAATGATATCATCATGTGGTTGGGAGTTGAAAGGGTTAACCTCTTCTTCTTCTTCTGCCATTTTCTTCTATTTAAAGATTAAATAGGAGAATTTAATGTTTTAGGTGTTAAAATAAAATCAGAAAAAGTCTCTTTTTCTGATATTTACTCTTATTTAGTGATTTAGCAATTAAACGTGCATTATCTTTCCAGCAAATGAGTAAACTTTTATCTCTGTGAATATCTGTATCTGTATTTTTTTTTAAAAAGTTTCTAATTTTTTATTTTGCACCTTTTTCTTAAGGAATTACCAGTGAATAAAAATGTGTTGGTAAATGCCTTTCTGCATAAATACCTTTCACTTTTTAAATGTAAGATAACAGTAAAAATTCAGCTTGAAAAACGTTTATTAACTCATCAAATGCGTCTAAGCACGTCTAATTTCACTCAAAGTCACCTAGAAGCGAAGTGAAACTGTGATATCAAGTTTCCCAGGAGAGGGGAGTATAACCCTATTTATTTTAACTCAGACACTGTTAGTGTTGTCCAGTAGGAGTCGCTATGACTTCCTGTGGCATCCAGTCGTTAGCTGTTAGCTTAAAATTAGCATCGCTAGCGTGGTCTGAAAACACCATTTAGTGGCGGATTTTAAACTCAAACATGGCAAAATTTTAACAATTAGGCTTCGAAGAACGTAGCAGCGGATCAGAATGCAACTTTAAAGTGTATTTCAGCTTTAAAAAACAGATTGAAAATCCCTATGAAAACGAGTTTTCATTTCCGGGTCACGTGACTGAATCTACCAATGACAGAGCAACAACGGGGTGAGAGGAAATGACGTAGGCACGTCACTCACTTCTCAGCGAATCACAGCGTTCCAACTCAGCTGAATTCAACCAATCACGCAGCGTTTTTCCAACTAGCATGTTAGTCTTAGCCTGAAATAAGTCAGTCAACTTTTCGTCTTTTAAACTGTCAAAATGCACCATTTTCTGTTAAAAAGTGTAGCGAATCAACTCTGAGCTTTAACGGAGGCGGCGCTCCGTGGCAAAACGTCTTTTAAACCATTTAAAACAAACTCGTTCGAACTTGTCAAAACAAGCCGGACCAGAGTCACGTCTGGACCACAGTTTAACAGAATAAAGCGTTTCCACACAAACCCAGCATAGATACACAAAACAGACGTACAATTCAGCTTTTAAACAGACATATTGACTCTCAATATCAGCTTTCAAAACATCGCCAGCTTCAAACATGCAATATTTTCTCCAAGCATCCAGCTCAGCACGCTGCGTTTCAACACAGCTACAATCTGCACTTTTTTCATCACAGCAGAATCTGCAAATTTTTCATGCCAACATGAAATATTCAATTGTCACATGAATACAGTCCATTTATGAACACGTAACGGGCCACCAGATGTAGTGGAAACGTACGGACGGGCCACCAGATGTAGTAAGACATACGGATGAGATATATTCATACTGTTAAAATGGATTCTTTCATTTTTCTGGACTGTATAATGTACGTGCATTGAATATAATAAAATGTGGACGTGAGACGTTAATTATCTTTGACCCATCAAAA
>NW_023620663.1:0-6408 GCF_014905685.2 Nematolebias whitei
GGGGGGGGAGGTACTGTAGGAGTTGTGCTTTCCCTGGTCTCTGTCTCCCTCTAGTGTTCTATATTTGTCTGCTCCCCCTCTGATGTCTGCACCTGTGATGTTTCACAGGTGTTCTGTGTTAGTCTCATTAGTGTGTGTGTGTATTTAAGTCTGTTTGCCTGCATCCCTCATGGTCTGGTCATTGTCTCACTGTGATGCCGGTTATGCTCCTCGTGTCCTGCCCCATGATTTATGTAAGTTTGCTGCCCCGTCAGCCATCTTTATTTTGTAAATAATAAATTATTGATTTATATTCTTTGAGTCTTGCCTGCCTGCCTGCCTGCACCAAATGGGTCTCCTGCCTAGAAATCATCACACTGCCGGTGCGACTCAGACGTGGAGCTAAGAGCGAGCAGAGAGAAGGCGGTAAGGCACGGCCAGGCTGTGAATGGTTGGAAGGATGTCAGAGTGAACGGAGTTGTCGGGAAGTGATTTTGCAGAAATGGAAGAGGGAGGGGATGGCGTAGAAAAGGACGGGATATGGCAGACTCAAAAATCTAAACATAAAAGGAAAAAAGCAAGACACCATATAGAATCATCTGTTTCTGTAGCTGAAGAAGAAACGGATATGGTGGCGGAGTTTAAAATTATCTTGAAGTTTGATAAAGACGGAATGTCCTTTGGCATGTGGAATCCGATAAATCTTACTGTAGTATGTCAGGACAGCTTTGCTGTGGACACACGGGCCACCATACATGTTATTTAAAACACGTACGGGCCATCATTTATGTAGTAAGCTAAGGCGTTAACTTCACTACTAATTAATTATTCTTAAAGCTAGTTCAAGCACAAAGAATATTAATTGTTTAATTACAAAGGATTCTTTTCTTTTTCGAGTTAAATTTCTGCCATGTGACCAAGATAACTGTGAGTGGAGTGTTTAAATCAGTGACATGAGACGCCATTTTATCTTTGACCCATCAGAATAAATGCAGTCATTTATTTAACAGAATCAAAATTTAACATCAAAACATGTACACAGTGATTTGCTGATCTGTTTCTGATTAATAAACTTGGCAAGCTTTACTAACAAGACAACACAACATTACTGATTGAGGCCGATTCACCTATGAAGGCATCGAGCTTGATTACTGGCGAACAGAAAAGTTAAAGAGAAGAAATAGAAGTTTAAATATTTAAAAAGGAGGTTTAGATGGATGATAATAGATGTGTTGACCCGGAATGGCACCTTTCTTTCGACACCAGCTCAGCCCGCGGTACACTCAGGGCGTGCAACGACTTGTTACCTTTGCAGAAGATAAATCAGCTCCGGTACAGAGGTCCATCTCACGCTCCCTTTTCAGCTTCTCCGGTCAGGGTGGCTGAGAATCTTTAGAAGTAGTTCCATATGCTCCGATCAACAGAATAAATGCCGAAGTACTCGGTTCCACCGAATAAGCTTCCTTAAAAGTGGAGGATTTACTGCTCGGGTTGAGTGCACAGCGATGTGAGCTGTGACTCTGCTGAAATGGAGGGATCCTTTGCACATGGTCCCATCCATCCGCTACTTAGTTGAGTCTCATCTCTGACTGAAAGTTCCAGCAAGACTTAGAAGAGACTAAGACTCGTGAAGACTAAGACTTAAGACTCCGACTGAGTTCCAGGACTGACTGAATAGTTCCACGAAGTGTTCCTTTTAAAGGGGTATACACTTCCTGTTGCATGGTACTTCCTGATTGGTTGAAACAACCAGCAAGGGGGTGGTTCTAGTGATGTCAGAGGGTCACTAGAAGTCAAGAGACAGCAGGAATGTTTTTAAAAACGGTTAGTACAGACAGGAAAATATTATGACGAGGTGAGACAGAGCAGGTGCTAGTTGAAGTTATTTACTGTCTGCGAGTTTTAAAAACAAGACACTTTGTTCTAATAACTCGTCTCTGTTTGTCTCTGACTTTCGACCGACCTGCAGTCCTACTCCTCATTCAGACAGAAGACTAAATGCACACTTATTTTGTAAATAGGCATTTAACTGTATGATCAAGGTCTAATGAGGTTTAAAAATCATTAATACTGTTTCACAGTTGATTTAAATGAGTAGTTCTCTTCAACATTTAGAAATGGTATGAACTAAACACACTTTTTGATTATCAAGATATTGTAAAATAGTAATGATAATATAAAAAAGAAGAGTGTGCTTTCAATTGATTAATTCAGGATACAATTAAATAGTCTCTTGATGAGATAATTTGTATTTCTGGATTCAAATCAATGAAATAGCAGTTCCTGTCCCCTGAAGGTCTTCAGAGACAGATTGTTGTCGGAGGCCTAGTTCACTACAGTCCACCCTTTGGAAATCATTGCCTGTCCATGGGGATGAATTCTAACATGAACTTACGCCTCTGAATGTCCTTGATCTTGATGTAATCCAGCAAGAGGAAAACAGAAGTCAAAGAAGGTAATCCCACAACGGTTTAGGTAATTCCACAATGTTGTTGGTAATTCCATAATGTTGTTAGTAATTCCATTGCAGCAACGCTTTAACCCCTTGGAAACAAAGTCTGTAATCCATTGGAAAAAGTCATATAATCCACAACGATTAATCCACAACGATAAATCCACAACGATTAGAGGTGTTGATTGATCAGCATGCAGAGGGGTTCCCTTGATTGAACTGCAGAGGCGACCACTGGATGGAGTTTGGAGACCCACATTGGAGTTGTAGGTCCCTTCAACGAAGGTTGCTTCTGGTGGTTCCCAGTGGATGCCATTCTGGTTCTATGTGTTCATGCATTTATGTGGTTTTAGTTGGGCTTATGAGTGGGATTTTACATAAGACCTTAACCTATATGCACCTGGTGTGTAAGTTATCATGGTTTAGATCAGCTACAGGTACCAATTAAAGGGTGGGTCATGCTGAAAAATTATATATAGGGATTTATACCTATAGAAGGGCATTCCAAACTATTCTTCCATTCCTAACTTGGTTTAAGTTAGATTTACATGGCAAAATATAGTTTGGTTCAATTGTCTGTTGTCCCTTTAGACGAACGACTTGAGTTTTGGGTTTTTGTTTTCCCCCTAAATGTTTTTGGAGTCTATGGCGAGACTCAACTTTAGGATTAGCCAGCCCCCCCACCACCCGAATAGGATTGTTCGAGTAGGTTCAGCTTGAGCGTCGTGAGACCAATAGCATTAATCTACATTGACTCCTCAAAGATTGAAGTTTAACAAATGAAATGCATGTTGGCATAGTTCAAGTCCTCATAGTCTCTAACTAAAGTACACACAAAATTCATTCTTGCTGGGGGTGTTCAGAAACAATACTAAAACCAAATAAACGATGTCTCAACATCGACAAAAATAGTGATTAAGCAATCAGAAACAACGTTTCAACATCAACAAAAGTAGTGATTAAGCAACTAGAAAACGACGTTTCAGTGCGTCACTCACTCTGACTGCCAGATTCTATCACACTATCGCATCGGAGTTATCTTAGCACTTAATCAAACTTGGACTTATTTAGTTTCTGCTTTGACGACCTTTTTTCCCACGAGGTCTGAGTTTGTGAGATCTTTGTCTCTTGTGGAGTTATTGAATGCCTTGTATAGTTTGACCTGGTTTCGATGTACCCATTTAACAATTGGCTCTTTAAGGTCTTTGCTGATTTTGATCTGGTAGACAACTGAAGACAGTTTTTCTGTTATCAGGTGGGGGTCCACCTGGGCATCAGTTTGCGGGCGAGAGTTCCGGTCCCAAACTCTCCTTTCCCGTTTGTGGGGGCGAACGTGTAGTACCAGACCCTATCTCCCACTTGGAGTTCCTCGTGAGCGGCCTTTTGGTCATAGTACGCCTTTCGTCCTTCAGCGGATTTTTCTAGGTTTCTCTGGGCAAATGCAAAGGTGTTTTAAGGTGTTCTTCCAAGTCATTCATGTATTGTTGTCGTGTAGGCTATTGCCATGGCGGCATCGCCTGGTTGGTACAACAGGTGTAGAGGGAGAGTCATTTGTCGACCCGTCATCATCTCGAAGGGAGAGATGCCAGTCGATGTGTGTGGAGTGGCCCTTATGGCCATGAGGACAAGAGGGAGTTTCACGTCCCAGTCCTTGTGGTTTGCGGCTACATATTTCTTCAAAATATTTACCACAGTTCTGTTTGCTCTCTCCACTTGGCCTGAGGCCTGTGGGTGGTAGCCAACATGGAAGTTGACTTTGATACCTAGCATCTTCCACAGTTCTTTCATCACTTCAGCTGTGAAGTGTGTACCTTGGTCTGAGTTCACCCTGAGGGGAAGTCCAAACCTTGAAAATACATGATTCATTAGTAACCTAGCAGTTGTTTGTGCTGTGTCGTTAGGAGCTGGTAGACATTCTACCCATTTGGTAAATGCGCAAGTTACCGTGAGAAAATATTTATTTCTTCTAGTGCTCTTAGTAAGTGGTCCAACCCAGTCGATCTGGAGGTCGGACCATGGGAATGCAATGCCTCTACTTTGCAGTGGTGCTCCGTGGAGTGGTCTGGATGGCTGAAACTGGCCACAGACCAGGCACCCTTTTATGTAGTTCTTGACATCTTTTTTCATTCCAGGCCAATAAGCAGCTTGTTTTAATGCTTTCAGCGTGGCGTTATCTCCCTTGTGTCCTGCGGACGGGAGGTCATGCGCATGAACTAACATCACCCCCATGTGGTCATGGGGGACCACGAACACGGGTGAGGACGTCGGTCCATGAGCAAAAGTTAGGATACCCTTGATTAGTTTTAGCTGTTTGCGCAGCTGAAAGAGGACTTTAAGGTCTCGATTGGAATCCAGGTCGGCTTCGGATGGAGTGTTTTTGTCTGGGTCAGTCAAGTACAGTATCATCAAGTTTATCGCAGGATCCAACTTCTGAAGTTGGATGATGTCTGGGTCAGTCAGCACGGGTTGTACAGAGACTGTGTTGTCAGCCGGCTTGGCTGCAGCCTGTGCACGTGTGACTGCCATTACCTCGGCTGTAGGTTGTACTGACAGAGTTGCGAGCAGCCAGGAGTGGTCAAAGGACCACGGAGGGCTGTTCACGGCTCCGTCCTTGGCTAGGAAGTCTGCAAGGTCATTATACTGCTTGTCATCGCCTAGGACTCTTGAATGTCCTAGAACCTTTTTCCAGTAGACCTGTATGTCGTGATGTCACCAAGTGATCACATGCCATGAAAAGCTCTTTGTGTTTGACCACTTTCTTGTTGCTTGTGAGAAAGCCGTTCTGTTTCCACAGAGCGAGATGACACAAGAAACTAAGTCGAGCGTAATTAGAGTCTGTGCAGATGACTAGCGTTGGGATGGAGCATTCTATTGCCATCTGGAGAGCTATTAGGATTCCTGCTATCTCATCGTACTGAGAAGTATGAGAACCTAATTTATAACTAAAAGTGACCTCTTCTTGGTCTTGGAGGAGGATCCCTCCAACACCTGATTTGCAGGTTTGTTCGTGGTGGAATGAGCATCTACCCATGTACAGTGTTGTCATATCTTTGCAGATATTGCTATCTAAGTAGTAGTGATTCGGGTCATCACTTACTGAGGGTTTTTCCGCAGCTGGCGGTTGGGTGTCTGGTACATCTTGTGTACATTTCTGGCAGAGTGCCAGGTCGGTGCCCAAATGTGACTTCTTGTTTAGTCCGTAGCGGATGTCTAGGTCAAAACTTTGAAGCGCCATGAGCCACGTGGCTACCCGTGAGTTTGTTACCACACCATCTCTGATGCGTTGGCTATTCAGGAAAGTTACTGGCTGGTGTTGTGTTTCAACAATGACTTTTTGTCCACCGATGTAACTGGAGAAGTGTTTAACTGCCCACACAGTGGTCAGTAGAGCTTTCTCACAGTCTGAGAACTTTAATTCGGGGCCAGCCATTGTCTTACTGGCGTAGGCCACCACACGCTTGTCTTTGTTGTACATCTGGTACAGACCTGCACTCATGCAGTGAGCTGAAAAGCGCACTTCCAAGTGAAACTCTTTGTTGTAGTCTGGGTAGACTAGACACGGGGCTGACTTGAGTCTGTCCCTGAGAGCGTTCATTGCCTGCTGTTGGTTATCAGTCCAGACAAATGGGACATCTTTCTTTAAGAGTTCAGTCAGTGGTTTTGCAAGGTCTGCATAGTTCTCTATGAACAACAAAAAAGGTTGAATCATGTCATCTGGACTTTGTTTTTTGTTAAAAAGAAACGTTTCGCCCCTCATCCAAGAGGCTTCGTCAGTCTGAGGCCTAGCCATCTGGTATTACCCAGAAGCCACCCTGACTCTTGTGTTTCAAGCCTGCCTCAGATACCCCTGAAGTCTGGCCTTTTCACTACTGGTTTCAAAAACACAAAGTTTGTTTTCTCAGTCATCCAGGTATATAACAACAAAAAAGGTTGAATCATGTCATCTGGACTTTGTTTTTTGTTAAAAAGAAACGTTT
>NW_023620664.1:0-6407 GCF_014905685.2 Nematolebias whitei
GATAAAATAATGAATTATGAAGCAAAAGCAACAATGTCTGCAGAAACAGATACAATAAATGAACAAATAAAAAAGTGTTGGAAATTTTGACTGAAGTGCAATTTTACTTTTTCCCCTATTGTACAAGTTTTTCTCTTAGTCTTAGGTACCAAAAAACATTTGGTTGGCCAAACATCTTGTTTACGGAAGAAGTTTAGTTACCAAAAATAATAAAATGCAAAGGGGTCCTCTTGAAGTGACAGTAGGCTTGGTGCTGGGGTTTGAAGATTCACATTCAGCAAGATGTTATAATAAAACAATATGCATACAAAGGGGTGGAGGAAACTGTTTATATTGCTGTTGCAGGTCATTCCCTGAATAATCCATTGTTGTTTCATGTGTTGCTAAATGTGAAACATAAGTTGTTGTTTTCTTAAAGTCTTCTCTTAATGCTTGCATTTCTTTTTTATGACACTAACTGCATTATTTTTTCATCAAAACTTGTAGCCAGTTTTTAGTTAAAGATTACTATTGTTGCAGGATTTTCTTTGCATTTAAGCATTTTACGTTTCTGTTTTTCTCTCCCTGTGTTTTTCCTGTCTGCTGCACCATAAGATGTCTCTCATTTGTTTCTCACTCAACAATCCTTTTCTCTCATTACTCTTTCTTACTCACCTATTCTTCCCTCTCCGCCTCATGTCAGCCCTTTCCCAAACTCAAGCATGCAGAACAGAGCAAGCAGGTCTTCTCCAGCAGACCAGAACGCTCTGTTCTCAGAGTTCTCACCTTTCACCCAAGGTTAACGTGAGGCGGCATCACTCGGGCCTCAGTCCCCCCCTCCACCCAAGCCCCGCAGAGACCAGAGAACTGGCGAGCCAGGCTAAGTGGAGGGTCAGGACTGCAGTGAAAAACACAAGCTCGTAAAAAGAAAACAGAAAAGTAACAAGTGACTAACATCTTAGAAGAAGCATGACACGGCAACATCAATCCCTGGTTGGAGTTTACTCTAGAGTTCAAACGTTTCTCATGGTGTACAGATGAAGACAGGATTTATAAGTCAACCGTGAGTTTGTCTTTATTTAAATTTAAAGTTATATGTACAAGAGAATCTGCCTTTATAATCAAAGTACATTGCATGTTTAATTTTTAAAAACTTCTCCATCAGTTTAACTTGTGAGACGGTGCATGTACAATTTCCTGCCGGCCGGCACACTACTGAGCATCAGTGTGCTGGTGGCAGCGACCTTGTCTCCTGTCCCCCCGTTCCCCCTCCAGCAGGAGTGCCAGATGCTCAGTAATCTGTGTGAAAGGCGATCCACCACTTAATGGGATTGTTTCTGTTGCAGCCTAACGAAGAGGCAGCCAGCACACCAGAGCTGAGCAGTCGTCCTCCACAACTGCTGTCCTGGGACCTCAGGTGGACACAGTGGGTGGAGAGACAAAACACAGTACTGGAAGGAGGGAGGAGGGGTAGTGGGGTGGGCAGGCTTCACACTTCTGACTCATGAGTCCTCCCTGCCGTGTGTGTATTGTCTTAAAGCAGATGGCTGACATGTTGACAATAAAGAGTGAGCCGATATGGTTTAAAAGTGTGGAAACCTTCTGACATATGGAGCCACGATTGTCTCACTTTGCTTCTGTATTTTAAGGTAAAGTCAACAGGTGTTCAAGTTCACATGAAAATGTTGCTCAGATTATCTATAAGGAACCTGAAAGCAATATGGCAACATTATCTGAGTATTTTAAGACTTATTGTTTTGTTCCATTTGTTGTTATATACAGTATATTAGCTTTTCAGTTTGATTAAATAAAAAAATGCTTTGTTTTCATTCATCCATCTATAGTATATTTGATGCCCGCTTTTCTGTTCAGGGTTGCCGGGGGGCTTGTCCCTATCTCCAGCAGTCACTGAATGAGAGGCAAGGTACACCCTGGACAGGTGACAAGTCCATTGCAATCTTTGCATGTTGTACTTTTAAAGCTTGGTTTTCCAGCTTACACCATTGGTTGGTTCTCTAACTATCTTTCAGACAATGTCTTCAACATAATGGTACTTCCTCGTTATTTAACAGTCAACAATGGTGTACCACAAGGCTCAGTCTTAGGACACACCATCTTTACAGTCTACATATGTAATGTAGGTCAGAGCATCCCTGATGCATCCTTACATTTTTATGCTGATGACAGATGTTTATTGTCGAGCTAAAACAGTTGCTATGGTCTTCCAGCTTTTGAAGTCCACCTTTAATATCATCCAGTCTGTTTTGTTCTGTATCAAACTTGTCCTAAACGCCGACAAAACCAAAGAGATACTGTTTTCAAACAAGAAGTTTGTCCCAGCAGTTTTTCCTTCTATCTTATCCTCGAATGTGTCCTTATTGAATTAGTTGATTCCTACAAATATTTGGGGATCTTGGTTGACTCGTATCTCTCTTTTAAGATCCACGTGGAAAACCTAGTAAAAAAAAACTGAAAGTTAAACTGGGTTTCTTTTTCAGAAACAGATCCTGTCTAACTCTGAATGCTAGGAAACACCTTGTATCTGTGACTTTCCTTCCCTCCATTGACTACGGTGACATTATTTACATGAACGCTCCTACAAGCACCCTGCAAATGTTGGATGCTGTCTATCATGGTGCGCTAAGATTGACAACTGGCTGTAACTATTGTACTCACAATTGCACCCTGTATTCACTGGTTACCTGGACATCATTAACTTCACACAGACTTTTTCACTGGTACATTTTCATCTTTAAATCACTTATTGGTCTGTTGTTTTCATGCATCTCCTCCTACATGTCTCTGCATCAGTGCAGCTACAGCGTGTGCTCTCAGGACATTATTACCTGCAGTGTCCCCTCAGTGTGGACTGAACTAGGCAAAAGGGCCTTCTTCTACTCTGCTCCTGTTTCCTGGAATATCTTGCAAAAAGATCTGAAGCTCTTGACCTTGACCTCTCTAAGTGGCTTCAAACATCTGCTAAGTTCATGAGAAAAACCATTGCAGACATGTTCTTGTTTTTAGTTTTCTACATCGCCTTACAACCTAGCTGTTTTTTTGTTACATTTTTTTAAATACCATTTTATTTTCACTTGTTATTCCCAATTTTTATCATCCTTTATGATTGTCTATTTTTGTCTTTTGTTGTCCACTGTTGTCATCACTCTTTGTTAAAATCAGGTCTCTCTTGTAAATGAGTCCCCGAGGCTCAGTGGGGCTAACCTGTCTAAATAAAGGTTGAATGAACGAAAAGTAAAATTCAGCAAACAGATCAGATGTTCTCTTCATACGGTTCCACTAAGACACCAGTTTTCTGCCACTCCAAACTGAAAATGCTCATGCAACCACTATTTTGTCACTTTTGTAATAAATGGTTATTAAGTAGTAGTATATGTTTATTTACAACAATGACTGAAAATGTCATTCATAGTCAGCAATGATAAATGTGAAACTTTTGTTGCAAAACAAAACATAATAAGTATGACGTGGCAGAGAAATAATGTGTGAAAAACAACAATTTTACAGCAATTTAATAAATTTATATTATTCTAGACATTTTTTTCCTTTGATTTTTTAGAACACTATTTTTCTCAGTTTATGAGTTCCATTGTGCAATATTACCTACACGTGGAACGTTACTGGTAACTGTCCACTTACTATGCAAAAAGTGTCTGTGCTTTAAAAGTTTATTAAAAATATAATTCACATAAAGCACTGTGAAATATTTGAGAATGGACATCTGCGTTGGGACTGTCCTCATTTGAACTTGCTTTTAGCTCAGAGCTCGCCTGCCTGATTCTCCAAAATGATAATGCTCTTAATCATGTGTGTCAAACTCAAAGCCCGGGGACCAAATGTGTCCCTCATTGACATATTATCTGGCCCCCAAGAGGATATGTGAGATGTAAAATACTTTTATCACTTGAAATTGTTCAGTAATCTTTGATTATGATGTCAAAATCACAACAGAGAACATCAAATGAGACCAATCAAACTCTTGTTGACCAAAAGAAGATGCTGGGTATCTTACTTGAGTTAATGTAGATTCTGAAATTGGCCCTAAGTTTGAAAAAGGTTTTAATTTTGGCCCCATTTTGTAAGTGCGTTTGGCACCCTGCTCTAAGTGATTTCTACATCAGGTAAGATATTGATTACTAGCAGCTTTACAAGAAATACATTTTTTTTTCTTTAAATACCTATTAACTTTTCTCAAAAACAGTTTTAGTTTCATATTTGGCTTGTGATTATTTTGTTTATAGATCTGAACTAGACAAATATTAAGAGCTGGGTAATGTTTATATTTTATCAGCCTCCGGTTCGAATATTACAGGAAAAATGGCTTTGAACTCGGATGCAGTATTTCCCATGCAGGCAACTTTCTGTGTAAGTTCTATGAAGCTGGCACTGACAACAGTGTTTTATCATGAAATCAGTGATGTGTGTTGATGTTGTGAGCCAGTGGGCTACTGTGCTACATTTCTTTGTTGGTCTCTTGCAGCTGCCTTTGAAGAAGAAATAACAAAGATTCATATCTGTTGTTTTTGCTTCCCGGCCTTTGGTTCAGCCTCAAGTCTCAAATTAGGCATTACCGGGCAGGTGCACTCAGGTCGGGGCTGGAACGCATGAGCAGATTTTTTTTTCTTCCCCCAGCATGTAGACTTACAGAAGGAGGATAAAAAAAATTCAATTATTCACAATATTTATGCTGTTTTAGTTATTAAGCAGTGTGGTTTTCTCCTTTTTCCTTAATTTATCATTTCTAGAGAGAATGTAGAATTTAAAAAATCGAATTATTATTGCTTACCAACAAATTGCAAGAACAGGTGATAGTTTTCTGTGTCCCTGTGTGCAAGTGTGTTTGCCTGTTAGCAAAATAGCTTTTGAACCACTTTATGAATTTTTTATGAAATTTGCATAAAGTAGTCACTAGATGGAAATCTGCAACTGGTTACATTTTGAAGTCAGCTTGATTCAAGATGGCTGCCACAGCCAAATGATCTAATAACACTCAAGGATGACGATGACTCAGTCGAATGTACAAGTATTGAGCTAAAGTTTGGCGCAGTGGGAGCTGAGACTGATCTCCGAAACATTTTTTGGGTACTAACAGCTGGCACAAAAGATTTACTAAAATTTTGCCATTAATTATTTGGAGTGTACTTTTTCTGTCTGTGAGTAAAATATCTCATGAACCACTTCAAGGTCAAGGTCAAGGTCACTTACAGCTTAATGAATTTTTCTGGCAACAATCATTGGATATAAACAACAAAAACGGTTAAATCATGCCATCTCGACAAGTTTCTTTAAGGGAGAAACGTTTCGTCTTCCATTTGAAAGACTTCATCAGTCTGTGGCCTGCCAACCAGATCTGTTCCAGTATTGGATGCACTTTGAGAAATGATGAGCTTTTGGAGCCAATCCAATTCAAGGTGTCTGCCACAGCCAACTGGCCTCAAAAAGCACATCTATGGCTATAGCTGAATCCATTAAACAGATTTTACTGTGAGTTATTCATAACACATACTCCAAATGCTACCCAGTCAAATAAATCAATATTAAAAATATATATTTTTGTTGTTAAATATATGCAAATCAGAGTGCAAAAACAAAGTTTTTACAAACTCCAAAACTAGTTTGAATGTATGCTGTTGATTGGCATTTAAATTGAAACCTGTATTTTTCGAGAAAACAAACCCTATAAAGACAAACACGTGCCAAGAATAGGAAAATATGGAGATATTTCAAAGTCGGATAAAAGAAGTAACCATCTCTGTCCTCTCTGTGAGTAACATGACACCAAGTTTCCTTCTTTCCACAGAGACAGCAGTAAAACTGTCCATGTCATAACGCCCAGCGTGTCAAAATGATATGTTCAACCATCTCCTGTCTATTATTCAATACAATAGTTGGCCGGGATGGATTTCCTTTCCAGTGTGAAATGACAAATTCCCCTTCTTTCATGCCGACTGCCCGGTCAGCTCGCCGGTTCTCTTCTAAAGACTGCGACTATGTGTCACCTGCGCAGAATGTAAAGACACGATGGATCGGGTTTCACAGCAGACATCTATTCATGCTTATGATTGCTTTGTTGGTGGAAAGATTTCAGAGTCCATAGGGGATGGGAAGGTGGGACCTCAGCTTTAGAAATGGGCCGTTGCTTTGTCAACACGGGACTGGGGTTATCTCAAGCAGCAGCTGAAAGATTGATGGAGTCAGATGAGTATCAGTGAGACCACAGAGTGGTGATTGGGCCACAGAGATACAGTATCTGTGCGGAAAGAAAGCTGAAAAAGTTGCAACAGATTGGAGACTTCACACACGTTACACTAAAAGGAGGACTGTTTTTTTTTAATATCCTGATGCATGCTCAATTTTTTTCTAAATGTTTTTTCAGTGTGATTGTCTGGATTTTTCATGAATACACAGTA
>NW_023620665.1:0-6406 GCF_014905685.2 Nematolebias whitei
AATTGATCAGTGCAGGACACTTTAGAAAGTCTCTGGATGAACTTAATCTTGTGTTTCTGGACTCAAATCAATGAAATACAGTTCTTGTCCCAGGAAGGCCCCTCAAGGCCTGAGGGGCCTGACCTGAGGCCTAGTTCACTACAGTCCCCCCTTTGGAAATCATCGCCTGTCCATGGGGATGAATTCCAACATGAACTTATGCCTTCGAATGTCCTTGAGCTTGATGTAATCCAGCAAGGAAAACAAAAGTCAAAGGAGGTAATTCCATAATGTTGTTGGTAATTCCATTGTAGCAATGCTTTAACCCCTTGGAAACAGAGTCTGTAATCCATTGGAAAAAGTCATATAATCCACAACGGTAAATCCACAACGAATGGAGGTGTTGATTGATCAGCCTACAGAGGGGTTCCCTTGGATTGAACTGAAGATGCAGCCACTGGATGAAGAGTGGAGACCAACGTCAGGATTGCAGGTCTCCTCCAGCGAAGGTCGTCGCTGGGTGGATGTCCAGTCGATGCCGTTCTGGTTCAATGTGACATGCAATTATGTGGTTTAAGGTGGGCTTATGAAGGGGATTTTACATAAGGCCTTAAACTATATGTACCTGGTGTGTAAGCTATTATGATTGGGAACAGCTACAGCTACCAGTTAAGGGATGGAGCATGCTGAAAAGGGTAACTATATGGGTCTATACCTATAGAAGAGTGTTCCAAACTATTTTTCCATTCCTAACTTGGTTTAAGTTAGCTTTACATGGCAAAATATAATTTGGTTCAATTGTCTGTTGTCTTTTAGACGAACGACTTGAGATTGGGTGTTTGGTTTCCCCATAAATGTTTTTGGAAGTCTATGGCGAGACTCATCAAAAAGAATTAGCTATCCCCCCGAATAGAATTGTTCGAGTAGGTTCGGCTTAAGCGTTGTGAGACCAATGTAGATTATGGTACTTAAGGTAGCATTAATCTACATTGACTCCGCAAACAAAGATTACATTTTGACAAATGAACTGCATGTTGGCATAGTTAAAGGCCTCTTAGTCTCTAACTCAACTACACACAAAATTCATTCTTACTTGGGGTGTTCAGAAACAATACCAAAAACCAATTAAACGATGTCTCAACATCGACAAAAACAGTGACTAAGCAACCAGTTAAACAACGTTTCAACATTGACAAAAGTAGTGCTTAAGCAACTAGAAAACGACGTTTCGGTGCGCCACTCACTCTGAATGTCAGATTTGATCACGTTATCGCGTCTGGTAGCATTATCCTAACTGGCGTCACCCCCCTTCGGTCACGGGAAACCGCGAACACGGGTGAGGACGTCGCTCCATGAGCTAAAGTTAGGTTGTCCTTGAGTAGTTTTAACTGTTTGCGCAGCTGAAAGAGGACTTTAAGGTCTGGATTGGAATCCAGTTCGCTTTTCGATAGAGTGTATTTGTCTGGGTCAGTCAGATACAGTATCATCGAGTTAATCCCAGGATCCAATTTCTGAAGTTGGATGATGTCTGGGTCAGGTGAAAATTACTTTTCATATTTTAAAAGAACTTGGCGAAGTTTGTCTCTTTCTTCATCAGATGTCAGAGCGTCGGCTTGGGCGACCACCTGATCAATCTGTAATGAGACTGATCAGGGTTCTTGCTCTTTGGGGAGCTCCAACGAATCCTTTTCTGAGTGGTCGGACCTGTCTATGGGTAAGACACCATAGGTTTGTGGTCCTTGGTCGACGTCATCGGTTGAGAAAAGAGCTATGGCCTGTGTTGGTTTTGTGAACCATACTGGCCCAGCTTCTTGACTCAGTACCAGGTTATCTGGGAGTCCTCCCAGAACTGGAATGCCTAGTTCAAAATCATGAAAATCAGGTTCTGAGTGTTCAGCTTGCGATGACTCATCATCGTTTGTGTGTGAGTTTACCCCCCCTTCGTCCGATGAGGGGTTGTTGGAGGCCACAACAATAATGTCTTGGTGTGTTTCACCGACATCTGTAATGTTGTCATCCGCGCCTTCAGATTTAGTAGCGATCACATCACTACATAGTGCTCCAGGTTGGATTCCCATTTCAGCGTGTTTCAAAGTTTCTAAAAACCTGCGTAATTTCTCTGTCTCTTCCGAGCTCAGAGGTGTAGGGCATTGTATCTGGAACTTTTGTGATTTTATCGCCTCGGCTCGTTTCGGCCGAGGTGGGGGACGGTTAGGTACGTCTTTTGGGGGTTCCTTTTCGGACTTCCCCTGATAATATGGGTCCTCTTGGATCCCATATCTTTGCGTCCTACGCACACCCCATTCACGATAATCACGTTCATCCTCTGAAAGAGGAGTTTTTTTGTCCCAGCGTGCACCTTCATTACGCGGTTTGTTAGTTTGAAAATACTGCTTTTTCTCGCCTGTTTTAGGAGGAGGGGTCAATGCACGCCGTCCTTCCATTTCTAGGGAGTGGGGTTTAACCTTTATACCAGGAAACACCTCTATGGGCGTCTTAGCATGAGAACATGCCTCAAACAAATTCACAGCACACTGTTTAATCTCATTGATGGATTTTTCTCTGAAATTTGCCATAATTTGTACTGACATGCGTATGTCAGTGTGGAGATTTTTGCTGAAAACAAATTTAAAACCTTCTTCTTCCTCCATTCTGGTTTCATTTATGTATCCAAAATAAGCTTGGAAGATCATTTTGTAATAAACTTTTGGATGTTCATGCTTGCCCTGCGTGACCTTGTCAGCAGCCGGGAAACCAGCAGGTCCCGTGCAGGGGTCGTACTCTCTGATCAAAGCTTCACACAGAAGGTTGTAATCCCTTCTCGTTGCATCAGGTAGACGCTCGATGAAGGTGAACACCTCTCTGTCCGAAGTGAGCCTTATCAGACTGATTTTATCCTCAACTGTAGCATTAGGATAACCACTCAGTCTGAAGTCAAGGTCTTTGAGGTACGCTTTTGTTCCAGTTGAACCCATTGGTCCCGGTACAAAGCGTTGTACATATTTTGAGAGTTTTAGCAGATCATCTATTGAAAGAGGAAGTTTCCATGCTCTCTGTTGCATGTTCGGTAGAGGAGACCTGTTCAGGTCTGTTCCTACCACATTAGGTATGGATGGAGGTGTGTGTGATGTGAGGAGATTTGGGTCTGAAACCCAGTGTGTCTCCACATCCTGTCCACGCCTCTCACCATATTTCCTTTCTGCATGGCAAAGTTGTGTTTTAAGCACGTCTATCTCAGCTTTGCAGCGGGAAACGTGTGACATTTTCTCGTCGTGATCCCGTCTTAATGCAAAGTATTCTCTGGACAGCAGCTCTTTAGCATCCCTGGCTTCAGATAGTGATGCATTAAGTAACTGTATTTTGCTATTCAGTGAATCAATTTCTGCACGTGCATCTTGCTGTGACTGAAACATCTGTTCAAAATGTTTTTTTGTGAGGACCTCGTGTTCACTTTTAAATTGAAGGAAGTGTTCTTCAATTTCCTGAACCACCTCTTTTTCGCTGTTTAACCTTATCTCAAGATCGTCAGCTTTTTCTACCACTGTATAGAATGATTCTTTCAGCAAAAGCACAATTTTAGCCAGCTGATTATAACTTGATATTGTTATATCAGTAGAGGTCACACTCTCTGCGACTTTCATCAGCTCGTCCAATAACTCTTTGTCGTTCATGCTCACCACCTGTTTATCATATGGAACTAAAGATTCCGTCAGCAGTGCTAACTCTTTCTCTAACCATTCCATTTTGGTCTCAATTTTCTTTTCTGTTCCATCAGCCTTGGTCATTCACTGTTCAGCACTTTATCTGGTTAAAACAGTTGCCAGCTTCAGATATTTCAACAGGTAAATATTTGTATTCAAGTGAGCAGTGAGTTTCACACACTTTTTAAGCTCTGGGTTTACACAAAAGTACTGTTATAAGTCAACTTATTCAGAGGAATGGGTACCAATTCGTAGGTTTTACCCCAATTCATGAATATTTAAGTAAATGCCCCTTTGGCAGTGTTACTTTTTAATGTGCTTATTTTTTAACAGATACTAGATTACTAAGCTTCTCAGTGTTTTTTACTCTAAAGCACTTAACATTAAATAAACCTGCAATTTTTCTAAAAGTTTAAAGCAACTTCAGTTTAAAAACGCTTTTTAAACCGTTCACTTCCAGAAATTCGCTATTTTCACAGTTACTCATTAAACCAGGTGGTGAAAAAAGAAAATAATTTTATGAGGAGCTTCAGTCTTTCTTCAGAAAAACTGTTATACTCCTCTTTCAACAGCAGGTGACGGTGTTAGCTTTATACCAGCAGGAGCCTATGACAACTTCCTGTGGACGTTCTGTTGACATCCTGTCGTTAGCTTTTTAGCTTAAAATTAGCATCGGCTAAACTCGGTTAAATCAACATTTCTGAACGGATTTAAAGCTAAAACGTGGCGTTGTTTCAACAAGCACAACTTCTTTGCATGAAACATGAGTTTTGGGGACATGTGGCTGCTCCATTTAGTGATTTTAAGCACAGTAAAGGCTTCGGTTCAACCGAGCTTTACAACCTGACATTAGAGGAAGTGACGCAGACACGTCACTCATTTCTCAGCGTATCAGAGCGTTCCACACGGCCGTTCTCAACCAATGACGGATCGTTTTTCCAGCTATCTTTGTTAGCATTAGCCTGAACAAGTCCGGTCAACTTTCTGTCCATTAACTTTCAAAATGCACTATTTTCTGTTAAAAATGTAACGAATAAGCTCCAAAGCTCACGGAGACAGCGCTCCGTCCTTAAAACGTCTCTCCATCCATTTAAAACACTCGTTCGGACTTATCAGAACCGAGCCGGACCAGAACCGGGTCTGGAACACAGTTTAAACAGAATCCACATTTCCACAGCTCATCAACTTTGTCACACACAACAGACATACATTTCAGCTTTAAAATGACTCATTGACTCTCAAAGCTCAGCCTTCAAAACATCACTAGCGACAGAACCTTGCTGTATTTTCTCCGAGCATCGCAGCTCAAAAACGCTGCGTTTCACACAGCAGAAATCTGCACTTTTCATTTCATGCCAACATGATAAATCAATTGTTACACGAATACAGTCCATTTATGAAGCGTACGAGGCCACCAGTATGTAGATGAACATATTCTGTGATATATTCATAAATTAAACGGATTCATTCATTTTTCTGGACTGAATAATATCGTGCATTGAATTTAATTAAATGTAACGTGAGGCGTTAATTTTCTTTGACCCATCAAATGAATGTGGTCATTTATTTACAGAATTAAAGTTTAACATCAAACATTTACATTAATTTGGCAAAATTGAAAATAACAACATGGCTTAGTTAGCAAGCTGTACAATTAGAAAACCATACGGTGATGGTTTTCCGTTGCTTCACAACAGACATTTCTGAAAATATCTGGAATGATTTCTAGCAGATAGAAGAGTTTTAAAGATTGAAATGAAGTTTAGAGGGAGGGAGATGGTGTGTGAGGGAAAGTGTTGAACAGAACGGCACCCTCCATTCGAACCCAGCTTTCCTCGGTACGCTCGGTAGTAAACTCGACTCATTACCTCTCTGAAGATGAATCGGCGGATACGGAGTTCCAGTTAACGCTACCGGTCCAGCGTCTCCGTGGGATGGCAGAGAACCGTCCGGAGTGGTGGCGGTACTTCATCAACAACAGTTCACCTCACGAGTGGACTCACATGAGTTGTGAGTCCGTCAGAGTTCCACTCAGATGTGGAAGATTGCATAATTCCCACGAGACTCGGAAGAACTCCGGATCATGTCTGAACTCCTGTTCTCTCCAGCACTTCTCAGTTCGGCTTGCTCTCCGAACTGAACTCGACTGCACTCGACCGCAACTCGACTGGAGCTCTGCAAACGACTGGTTTGAACTAGGAAGTGCCGACATTTAAAGAGTTCTATTTCCGGTTCATTTGGGAGGTTTCTGATTGGTCGATGGACCAAACAGAGGTGTGTTTTTGTGATGTAAGAGGTTATTAAAAGTCAAGGAAAAAGATTAAGTTTGTTTAAGAACAGACAGAAAATGTTTTTGAAGATTCCAGACTTCGTGGAGTCAACTCTCTCATATCTGCCTGAAAAAGTTAAACATGACATTTCTTTTTCAGTAAACTTGCAGTTGACCGAAACTTGACCTTTGACCAACTTCACAATTTGCTCATTGAAGACAGAAAATCAGACAATGCATCATTAACCTGATTTCTACTTTGAATGAGGATAAAAATCACTAATACTGTTTCACAGTTGATTTAAAATGAGTAGTTCACTTCAACATTTAAAATGGTTTGAACTAAACACACTTTGATTATCAAAACATTTGTAAAATAGTAATGATAATAGAAAAGCGAGTGTTCTTTCAATTGATCAGTGCAGGACACTTTAGAAAGTCTCTGGATGAACTTAAT
>NW_023620666.1:0-6405 GCF_014905685.2 Nematolebias whitei
TAAAAATGAGTAGTTCACTTCAACATTTAAACATTGTTTGAACTAACACAATTTGATTATCAAACATTTGTAAAATAGTAATGATAATCGAAAGTAGTCTTCTTTCACTTGATTAATTTAAGAAAGAAAGTCTCAGGATGGGTCAACCTGTATTTCTGGATGCAAATCAATGAAATGACAAGTTCTGTCCCATAAGGTGCCTAAGGTCAAGGTTTTGACATCAGGCCTAGTTCACTACAGTCCCCCCTTTGGAAATCATAGCCTGTCCATGGGGATGAATTCCAACATGAACTTACGCCTTCGAATGTCCTTGAGCTTGATGTAATCCAGCAAGGAAAACAGAAGTCAAAAGTAATCCAGCAAGGAAAACAAAAGTCAAAAGTAATCCAGCAAGGAAAACAAAAGTCAAGGATGTAATCCACAATGTTCTTGGTAATTCCATTGTGTTGATGATAATTCCATAATGTTGTTGGTAATTCCATTGTAGCAATGCTTTAACCCCCTTGGAAACAGAGTCTGTAATCCATTGGAAAAAGTCACATAATCCATAACGGTAAATCCACAACGATTGGAAGTGTTGATTGATCAGCATACAGAGGGGTTCCCTTGGATTGAACTGAAGATGCGGCCACTGGATGAAGAGTGGAGACCAACGTCAGGATTACAGGTCTCCTCCAGTGAAGGTCGTCGCTGGGTGGATGTCCAGTCTGTGCCGTTCTGGTTCAAATGTGTCATGCAATTATGTGGTTTAAGGTGGGCTTATGAAGGGGATTTTACATAAGGCCTTAAACTATATGCACCTGGTGTGTAAGCTATTATGGTTGGGACCAGCTACAACTACCAGTTAAGGGGTGGAGCATGCTGAAAAGGGTAACTATAGGGATTTATACCTATAGAAGAGTGTTCCAAACTATTTTTCCATTCCTAACTTGGTTTAAGTTAGCTTTACATGGCAAAATATAGTTTGGTTCAATTGTCTGTTGTCTTTTAGACGAACGACTTGAGGTTGGGTGTTTGGTTTCCCCATAAATGTTTTGGAAGTCTATGGCGAGACTCATCAAAAAGAATTAGCTATCCCCCCGAATAGAATTGTTCGAGTAGGTTCGGCTTACGCGTTGTGAGATCAATGTAGATTATGGTACTTAAGGTAGCAATAATATACATTGACTCCGCAAAGATTGCAATTTTACGAATGAACTGCATGTTGGCATGGTTAAAGGCCTCTTAGTCTCTAACTTAACTACACAACAAAATTCATTCTTGCTTGGGGTGTTCAGAAACAATACCAAAAACCAATTAAACGATGTCTCAACATCGACAAAAACAGTGACTAAGCAACCAGTAAAACAACGTCTCAACATTGACAAAAGCAGTGATTAAGCAACTAGAAAACGACGTTTCGGTGCGCCACTCACTCTGAATGTCAGATCTGCTCACGTTATCGCGTCTGGTAGCATTATCCTAACTGGCGTTACCCCCCTTCGGTCATGGGAGACCGCGAACACGGGTGAGGACGTCGCTCCATGAGCTAAAGTTAGGCTGTCCTTGAGTAGTTTTAACTGTTTGCGCAGCTGAAAGAGGACTTTTAGGTCTGGATTGGAATCCAGTTTACCTTTCGATGGAGTGTATTTGTCTGGGTCAGTCAGATACAGTATCATTGATTTAATTGCAAGATCATCCAACTTCTGAAGTTTGATGATGTCTGGGTCAGGTGAAAATGACTTTTCATATTTTGAAAGAACTTGGCGAAGTTTGTCTCTTTCTTCATCAGATGTCAGAGCGTCGGCTTGGGCGACCACCTGTTCAATCTGTGATGAGACTGATGAGGGTTCTTGCTCCTTGGGGAGCTCCAACGAATCCTTTTCTGAGTCGTCGGACCTGTCTATGGGTAAGACACCATAGGTTTGAGGTCCTTGGTCAACGTCATTGTTTGAGAAAAGAGCTATGGCCTGTGTTGGTTTTGTTAACCATACTGGCCCAGCTTCTTGACTCGGTACCAGGTTATCTGGGAGTTCTCCCAGAACTGGAATGCCTAGTTCAAAATCATGAAAATCAGGTTCTGAGTTTTCAGCTTGCGATGACTCATCATCGTTTGTGTGTGAGTTTATCCCCCCTTCATCCGATGAGGGGTTGTTGGAGGCAATAACAGCATTGTCTTGGTGTGTTTCACCGACATCTGTAATGTTGTCATTCGCGCCTTCAGATTTAGTAGCGATCACATCACTACATTGTGCTTCAGGTTGGTTTCCCATTTCAGCGTTTTTCAAAGTGTCTAAAAACCTTTGTAGTTTCTCTGTCTCTTCCGAGCTCAGAGGTGTAGGGCATTGTATCTGGAACTTTTGTGATCTTATCGCCTCGGTTCGTTTCGTCCGAGGTGGGGGAGGGTTAGTTACGTCTTTTGGGGGTTCCTCTTCGGACTTCCCCTGATAATATGGGTCCTCTTGGATCCCATATCTTTGCGTCCTACGCATACCCCATATACGATAATCACGTTCATCCTCTGAAAGAGGAGCTTTTTTGTCCCAGCGTGCACCTTCATAACGCGGTTTGTTAGTTTGAAAATACTGCTTTTTCTCGCCTTTTTTAGGAGGTAGAGGCGATGCACTCCATCCTTCCATTTCTAGGGAGTGGGGTTTAACCTTTACACCAGGAAACACTTCTATGGGCGTCTTAGCATGAGAACATGCCTCGAACACATTCACAGCACACTGTTTAATCTCATTGATAGATTTTTCTCTGAAATTTGCCATAACTTGTACTGACATGCGTATGTCAGTGTGGAGATTTTTGCTGAAAACATATTTAAAACTTTCTTCTTCCTCCATTCCGGTTTCATTTCTGTAACCAAAATAAGCTTGGAAGATTCTTTTGTAATAAACTTTTGGATGTTCATTCTTGCCCTGCGTGACCTTGTCAGCGGTTGGGAAACCAGCAGGTCCCGTGCAGGGGTCGTACTCTCTGATCAAAGCCTCACACAGAAGGTTGTAATCCCTTCTCGTTGCATCAGGTAGACGCTCGATGAAGGCGAACACCTCTCTGTCTGAAGTGAGCCTTATCAGACTGATCTTATCCTCAACCGTAGCATTAGGATAACCTTTCAATCTGAATTCAAGATCTTTCAGGTACGCTTTTGTTCCAGTTGAACCCATCGGTCCAGGTACAAAGCGTTGTACATATTTTGAGAGTTTCAGCAGAACATCTATTGAAAGAGGAAGTTTCCATGCACTCTGTTGCATGTTTGGTGGAGGAGACCTGTTCAGGTCTGTTCCTACCACTTTAGGTGAGGGTGGATGTTTTTCTCTCCACACATGTGGAGGTACAACAACATCTTTCTGAGGTGGTTGTGGGTGACCTGGACTCTGTCCACGGTCTTCTCTGAGTTCCAGATAAACTCGCCCCACATCAGAACTTTTATTTGTTGCTGCGGCCAGTTTCTCCTCACATGCTTTTAAACGTTCCTGTGATGTTTGACATTCACTTTGTAAACGCATATATTGTTCCAGTAATATCTCTCTATGCACTCTGCGTTTGTGCAGATCTTTTTTAAGCACATCTATTTCACCTTTACAGCGGGAAACTTGTGACACTGTCACGTCGTGATCCCGTCTTAATGCAAAGTATTCACTGGACAACAGCTCTTTAGCATCCCTGGCTTCAGATAGTGATGCATTAAGTAACTGTATTTTGGTATTCAGTGAATCAACTTCTGCACGTGCATCTTGCTGTGATTGAAACATCTGTTCAGAATGTTTTTTTGTGAGGACTTCGTGTTCACTTTTAAATTGAAGGAAGTGTTCTTCAATTTTCTGAACCACCTCTTTTTCACTGTGTAACCTTATTGCTAGGTAATCAGCTTTCTCAACAACTGTATAGAATGATTCTTTCAGCAAAATTGCAATTTTAGCCAGCTTTTCATAACTTGACATTGTAATTTCTGTAGAGGTCACACTCTTTGCAACCTCCATCAGATTGTCCAATAACTCTTTTGGGTTCATGCTCTCCGCCTGTTTGCCATATGGATGTAAGGATCCTGTTAGCAGTGCTAACGCATCCTCTAAACAGTCCTTCATCTCATAAGTATCAAAATCTTTTTCTATCACACCTGTCATGTTTTCACTGTGTAGCACTTTATCTGTTTACAACAGTTGCCAGCTTCAGATTATTTTACAGGTAAATATTTGTATTCAAGTGTCATTGAGTTTCACACTATTTTAAGCTCTGGGTTTACACAAAAGTACTGTTATAAGTCAACTTATTCAAATGTGGGCACCTATTTGTAGGTTTTACCCCAATTCATGAATATTCTTAAGTAAATGCTTCTCTGGCAGTGTTACTTAACGTGCTTATTTCTTAACAGATACTAGATTACCAAGCCTCTCAGTGTTTTTTACTCTAAAGCACTGAATTTTTATAAACCTGCAATTTTTCTAAAAAGTCTCACAGCAACATCAGTTTAAAAACGCTTTTTTAAAAACCGTTTACTTCCAGAAATTCGCTATTTTAACAGTTACTCATCAACCCAGGTT
Organism: Nematolebias whitei; assembly: GCF_014905685.2. NCBI lineage: Eukaryota > Metazoa > Chordata > Actinopteri > Cyprinodontiformes > Rivulidae > Nematolebias > Nematolebias whitei. The sequence continues at coordinate 4,527 of NW_023620666.1, forward strand.
GGGTGAAAAGAGAAAAGAAAATTGATGATGAGGAATAATCAGTCTTTCTTCAGAAAAACTGTTATACTCCTGTTCTCCTGCCAATATCTTCTATTTAAAAATTAAATAAGAAGATGTAATTGTTTTAGGTGGTAAAATAAAATCAGAAAAGTCTCTTTTTCTGATATTTACTCTTATTTAGTGATTTAGCAATTAGACGTGTATTATCTTTCCAGCAAATGAGTAAACTTTATCTACTCTGTGAATATCTGTATCTGTATCTTCTAAAAAGTTTCTAATTTTTATTTTGCACCTCTGTCATGAGGAATTACCAGTGAATAAAAAGTTTTTGGTAAATGCGTGCTGCATAAATACCTTAATCACTTTTTAAATGCAAGATAACAGTGATTATTCAGCTTGAGGAACGTTTATTAACTCAAAAATTCGTCTTACAGAAAGTAAACACGTTTAATTTCACTCAAAGTAACCTAAAAACGAAGTGAAACTGTGATATCAAGTTTCCCAGGAGGGGGCAGTGTTAGCTTTCTACCAGCAGGAGCGTATGACAACTTCCTGTGGACGTTCTGTTGACATCCTGTCGTTAGCCGCTTAGCTTAAAATTAGCTTCGGCTAAACTCGGTTAAATCAACATTTCTGAACGTATTTCAAGCTAAAACGTGGCGTTGTTTCAACAAGCACGACTTCTTTGCATGAACATGAGTTTTTGGGGACATGTGGCAAGTTTTAATTAGTGATTTTAAGCACAGAAAAGCTTCGGTGCAACCGAGCTTTACAATCTGACATCAGAGGACACGTCACTCATCCGGTCGTTAGCTGTTAGCTTAAAATTAGCATCGGCTAGCGAGGTCCAAAAACACCATTTAGTGACGGATTTCAAACTCAAACGTGGCAAAATTTCAGCGATTAGGCTTCAAAGAAACGGGCAGCGGATCAGAATGCAATTTTAAAGCGTATTTCAACTTTAAAAAACAGATTGAAATTCCCTATGAAGACGAGCTTCATTTCCGGGTCACGTGACTGAATCTACCAATGATAACAGCACGGGGTGGGCTTTACGACCTGACACGTCAGAGGAAGTGCCGACAGACACGTCACTCATTTCTCAGTGTATCAGAGCGCTCCACAGCAGCTGATTTCAACCAATCACGCATCGTTTTTCCAGCTAGCGTGTTAGCATTAGCCTGAACTAGTCCGTCAACTTTTCGTCTTTTAAACTGTCAAAATGCACTATTTTCTGTTAAAAATGTAACGAATCAACTCTAAGCTTAATGGAGGCGGCGCTCCGGTCTCAAAACGTCTTTTAAACCATTTAAAACAACTTGTTCGAATTTATCAGAAACGAGCCGTACCAGAACAGCGTCTGGAACACGGTTTAACAGAATAAAGCGTTTCCACAGCTCAGCAAATTTGTCACACAAACAGACGTACAATTTCAGCTTTCAAAAAGACACGTTGACTCACAATTTCAGCTTTCAAAGTATCACTAGCTGCAAACATGCAGTATTTTCTCCAAGCATCGCAGCTCAACTCGCTGCGTTTCACACAGCTACAATCTGCACGTTCTTCACAGCAGAATCTTCAATTTTTTCTTTCATGCCAACATGATAACAATTGTTACACGAATACACAGTCCATTTATGAACTTATACAGGCCACCAGATGTAGTACAACGTACGGACGGGCCACCAGATGTAGTATGAACATATGCATGATATATTCATAAATTAAAACGGATTCTTTCATTTTTCTGGACTGTATAATGACGTGCATCTGAATTTAATAAAATATGGACGTGAGACGTTAATTATCTTTGACTCACCAACGACAGTGGCTCATTTATTAACAGAATCAAGTTTAACACATCACACATTTACATTAA
>NW_023620667.1:0-6402 GCF_014905685.2 Nematolebias whitei
TATTAATCAGTTTTTACAGGAAGTAAACAATACGGCGATTGTTTTCTCACTTCCAGCAGAACAGCAGACATTAACCACACGGCGGTGATTGAAAAACTTTGCTTCAGACACTTCTAAAAATATCTGTAATGATTTTTAGCAGATAGAAGAATTTTAAAGATGGGAAATGAAGTTTAAGTTGAGAGAGATGTGTGAGGGAATTTGTCTGTCCTAACCAGAACCAGCACGCTCCTTCTTTTCCAGCTTGGCCCAACGGTACGCTTTGGTTGAGATCGACTCTTTTACCTTTGCAGATGATAGTTTCAGCGTTGGTGTAGAGCTCTCCTTTCAACTCTTTCAGCGTCTCCGTAAGAACAGCTAAACCTCGGGAGTCGTGAGATCATCCAGAACAGACATTTCATAATTCCCAGATCTTCTCTCGTTCAGCTTGATTTTTCTTCCTCCAGCATCCTGAATTCCAGCCTTCATGAACTCTGTAATTGCTGTTAACTAGGAAGTGGAACCTCTTGCAGCACTCACCGTGAACTAGGAAGTGCCAACATTTAAAGGGCTCTATTTCCGGTTCATTTGGGAGTTTCTGATTGGTCGATGGACCAAAGCAGAGGTGTGTTTTGTGATGTAAGGTGTTATGAAAAGTCAAGGAAAAAGATTAAGATTGTTTAAGAACAGACAAAAGATATTATGAAGAACTTCAGACTTCGTGGAGTCAATTCTCTAGTATCTTGCTGTAAAAGTTAAACATGACATTTCTTTTTCAGTAAACTTGCAGTTGACCGAAACTTGAACTTTGACCAACTTACACACTTGCTCATTGAAGACAGAAAATCAGACAATGCATCATTAACCTGATTTCTTCTTTGAATGAGGATTAAAAATCGTTATTACTGTTTCACAGTTGATTTAAAAATGAGTAGTTCACTTCAACATGTAAACATTGTTTGAACTAACACAATTTGATTATCAAACATTTGTAAAATAGTAATGATAATCGAAAGTAGTCTTCTTTCACTTGATTAATTTAAGAAAGAAAGTCTCAGGATGGGTCAACCTATATTTCTGGATTCAAATCAATGAAATGACAGTTTCTGTCCCATAAGGTGCCTAAGGTCAAGGTTTTGACATCAGGCCTAGTTCACTACAGTCCCCCCTTTGGAAATCATCGCCTGTCCATGGGGATGAATTCCAACATGAACTTACGCCTTTGAATGTCCCTGGTCTTGATGTAATCTAGCAAGGAAAACAAAAGTCAAAAGTAATCCAGCAAGGAAAACAAAAGTCAAAAGTAATCCAGCAAGGAAAACAAAAGTCAAGGTGATTCCACAATGTTTTTGGTAATTCCATTGTGTTGATGATAATTCCATAATGTTGTTGGTAATTCCATTGTAGCAGTGCTTTAACCCTTTGGAAACAGAGTCTGTAATCCATTGGAAAAAGTCATATAATCCACAACGATTAATCCACAACGATTAATCCACAACGATTGGAAGTGTTGATTGATCAGCATACAGAGGGTTCCCTTGGATTGAACTGAAGATGCGGCCACTGGATGAAGTGTGGAGACCAACGTCAGGATTGTAGGTCTCGTCCAGCGAAGGTCGTCGCTGGGTGGATGTCCAGTCTGTGCCGTTCTGGTTCAATGTGTCATGCAATTATGTGGTTTAAGGTGGGCTTATGAAGGGGATTTTACATAAGGCCTTAAACTATATGCACCTGGTGTGTAAGCTATTATGGTTGGGAACAGCTACAGCTACCAGTTAAGGGGTGGAACATGCTGAATAGGGTAACTATAGGGATTTATACCTACAGAAGAGTGTTCCAAACTATTTTTCCATTCCTAACTTGGTTTAAGTTAGCTTTACATGGCAAAATATAGTTTGGTTCAATTGTCTGTTGTCTTTTAGACGAACGACTTGAGATTGGGTGTTTGGTTTCCCCATAAATGTTTTGGAAGTCTATGGCGAGACTCATCAAAAAGAATTAGCTATCCCCCCGAATAGAATTGTTCGAGTAGGTTCGGCTTAAGCGTTGTGAGACCAATGTAGATTATGGTACTTAAGGTAGCATTAATCTATATTGACTCCGCAAAGATGGCATTTTAATGAATGAACTGCATGTTGGCATGGTTAAGGGCCTCTTAGTCTCTAACTTAACTACACAACAAAATTCATTCTTGCTTGGGGTGTTCAGAAACAATACCAAAAACCAATTAAACGATGTCTCAACATCGACAACAACAGTGACTAAGCAACCAGTAAAACAACGTTTCAACATTGACAAAAGCAGTGATTAAGCAACTAGAAAACGACATTTCGGTGCGCCACTCACTCTGGATGTCAGATTTGCTCACGTTATCGCGTCTGGTAGCATTACCCTAACTGGCGTCACCCCCCTTCGGTCATGGGAGACCGCGAACACGGGTGAGGACGTCGCTCCATGAGCTAAAGTTAGGCTGTCCTTGAGTAGTTTTAACTGTTTGCGCAGCTGAAAGAGGACTTTTAGAACTGGATTGAAATCCAGTTTACCTTTCGATGGAGTGTATTTGTCTGGGTCAGTCAGATACAGTATCATCGAGTTGATTGCAGGATCATCCAACTTTTGAAGTTGGATGACGTCTGGGTCAGTTGAAAATGACTTTTCATATTTTAAAAGAACTTGGCGAAGGTTGTCTCTTTCTTCATCAGATGTCAGAGTGTCGGCTTGGGCGACCACCTGTTCAATCTGTGATGAGACTGATGAGGGTTCTTGCTCCTTGGGGAGCTCCAACGAATCCCTTTCTGAGTCGTCGGGCCTGTCTATGGGTAAGACACCATAGGTTTGAGGTCCTTGGTCGACGTCAATGGTTGAGAAAAGAGCTGTGGCCTGTGTTGGTTTCGTGAAACATACTGGCCCAGCTTCTTGACTCGGTACCAGGTTATCTGGGAGTCCCCCCAGAACTGGAATGCCTAGTTCAAAATCATGAAAGTCAGGTTCTGAGTGTTCAGCTTGCGATGACTCATCATCGTTTGTGTGTGAGTTTACCCCCCCTTCGTCCGATGAGGGGTTGTTAGAGGCAACAACAGCAATGTCTTGGTGTGTTTCACCGACATCGGTAATGTTGTCATTCGCGCCTTCAGATTTAGCAGCGATCACATCACTACATTGTGCTTCAGGTTGGTTTCCCATTTCAGCGTTTTTCAAAGTTTCTAAAAACCTTTGTAGTTTCTCTGTCTCTTCCGAGCTCAGAGGTGTAGGGCCTTGTTCCTGGGACCTTTGTGATTTTATCGCCTCGGTTCGTTTCGTCCGAGGAAGGGGAGGGTTAGGTACGTCTTTTGGGGGTTCCTCTTCGGACTTCCCCTGATAATATGGGTCCTCTTGGATCCCATATCTTTGCGTCCTACGCAAATCCCATCTACGATAATCACGTTCATCCTCTGAAAGAGGAGCTTTTCTTTCCCAGCGTGGACCTTCATTACGCGGTTTGTTAGTTTGAAAATACTACTTTTCCTCGCCTGTTTTAGGAGGTGGCAGAATGGGCTTAAAAGCAAAAGGTGTGTAATAGACTTTTGCAGGTGTTGGTGGATGACCCGGACTCTGTCCACGGTCTTCTCTGGATTCCAGACAAACTCGCCCCGCGTCATTACTTTTATATGTTGCCGCGGTTAGTTTCTCCTCACATGCTTTTAAGCGTTCCTGTGATGTTTGACATTCACTTAGTAAACGCATATATTGTTCGAGTAATAACTCTCTATCCATTTTGCGTTTGTCCAGATCTTTTTTAAGCACATCTATCTCAGTTTTGCAGCGGGAAACTTGTGACACTGTCACGACGTGATCCCGTCTTAATGTAAAGTATGATTCTTTCAGCAACATTGCCATTTTAGCCAGCTTTTCATAACTTGACATTGTAATTTATGTAGAGGTCACACTCTCTGCAACCTCCATCAGATTGTCCAATAACTCTTTTGGGTTCTTGTTGTCCGCCTGTTTGCCATATGGATGTAAGGATCCTGTCAGCAGCTTCAACGCTTTCTCTAAACAGTCCTTCATCTCATAAGGATCAAAATCTTTTTCTATCACACCTGTCATGGTATTCACTGTGTAGCACTTTATCTGGTTAAAACAGTTGCCAGCTTCAGATATTTTACAGGTAAATATTTGTATTCAAGTGTCATTGAGTTTCACACTATTTTAAGCTCTGGGTTTACACAAAAGTACTGTTATAAGTCAACTTATTCAAATGTGGGCACCTGTCATAGGTTTTACCCCAATTCATGAATATTTAAGTAAATGCTTCTCTGCAGTGTTACTTTTATGTGCTTATTTTTAACAGATACTAGATTACCAAGCTTCTTAGTGTTTTTTACTCTAAAGCACTGAATTTTTATAAACCTGCAATTTTCTAAAAAGTCTCACAGCAACATCAGTTTAAAAACACTTTTTTTTTTAAAGCCGTTCTATTCCAGAAGTTCGCTATTTTAACAGTTACTCATCAACCCAGGTTGGGTGAAAAGAGAAAAGAAAATTGATGATGAGGAATAATCAGTCTTTCTTCAGAAAAACTGTTATACTCCCTTTTTCTCCTGCCAATATCTTCTATTTAAAAATTAAATAAGAAGATGTAATTGTTTTAGGTGGTAAAATAAAATCAGAAAAGTCTCTTTTTCTGATATATTTACTCTTATTTAATGATCTAGCAATTAAACGTGCATTATCTTTCCAGCAAATGAGTAAACTTTATCTACTCTGTGAATATCTGTATCTGTATCTTTTAAAAAGTTTCAAATTTTTTATTTTGCACCTCTGTCATGAGGAATTACCAGTGAATAAAAAGTTTTTGGTAAATGCCTGCTGCATAAATACCTTAATCACTTTTTAAATGCAAGATAACAGTGATAATTCAGCTTGAGGAACGTTTTTTAACTCAAAAATGCGTCTTACAGAAAATAAACACGTTTAATTTCACTCAAAATAACCTAAAAACGAAGTGAAACTGTGATATCAAGTTTCCACAGGAGGGGGCAGTGTTAGCTTTCTACCAGCAGGAGCCTATGATGACTTCCTATGGACGTTCTGTTGACATCCTGTCGTTAGCCGCTTAGCTTAAAATTAGCTTCGGCTAAACTCGGTTAAATCAACATTTCTGAACGTATTTCAAGCTAAAACGTGGCGTTGTTTCAACAAGCACGACTTTTTTGCATGAACATGAGTTTTTGGGGACATGTGGAAAATTTTATTTAGTGATTTTAAGCACAGAAAAGCTTCGGTGCAACCGAGCTTTACAATCTGACATCAGAGGAAGTGACGCGACACGTCACTCATCCGGTCGTTAGCTGTTAGCTTAAAATTAGCATCGGCTAGCGTGGTCCAAAAACACCATTTAATGACGGATTTCAAACTGAAACGTGGCAAAGTTTCAGCAATTAGGCTTCAAAGAAACGGAGCAGCGGATCAGAATGCAACTTTAAAGCGTTTTTCAACTTTAAAAAGCAGATTGAAATTCCCTATGAAAACGAGTTTCATTTCCGGGTCACGTGACTGAATCTACCAATGACAGAGCAGCACGGGGGTGGGCTTTACGACCTGACACGTCAGAGTTAGTCACGACTGACACGTCTCTCAGCCAATCAAAGCGTTACACATGGCCGTTTTCAACCAATCACAGATCGTTTTTCCAGCTAGCGTGTAGCATTTAGCCTGAACAAGTCCGTCAACTTTTCGTCTTTTAAACTGTCAAAATGCACTATTTTCTGTTAAAAATGTAACCAATAAACTCTTAAAGCTTCACTGAGACTTCGCACAGTCCTTAAAACGTTTCTCCAACCATTTAAAACAACTCGTTCGAAATTATCAGAACCGAGCCGGACCAGCAGAACCTCCGTCCGTTTGGACCACAGTTTAAACAGAATAACGTTTTCCACAGCTCATCAGCTTTGTCACACACAACAGACGTACATTTCAGCTTTTAAACAGACATATTGACTCTCAATATCAGCTTTCAAAGCATCACTAGCTGCAAGCATTTCGCTGTATTTTCTCCAAGCGTCGCAGCTGAGCTGCGTTTCAACACAGCTACAATCTGCACTTTTCATGCCAACATGTAATATCAATTGTTACACGGATATAACAGTCCATTTTATGAACCCGTGACGAGCCACCAGACGTAGTATGAACATATGCTGTCATATATTCATAGATAAAACGGATTCTTTCATTTTTCTGGACTGTATAATGACGTGCATCTGAATTTAATAAAATGTGGACGTGAGACGTTAATTATCTTTGACTCACCAACGACAGTGGGTCATTTATTAACAGAATCAAGTTTAACACATCACACATTTACATTAATTGGCAAAAATTGAAAATAACGACAGCTTATTAATCAGTTTTTACAGGAAGTAAACAATACGGCGATTGTTTTCT
>NW_023620668.1:0-1213 GCF_014905685.2 Nematolebias whitei
TATTATGTTAATGTCGAGTTTAAAAATTATATACTCGTTCAACCCCTAGTCACAAGAATATTTTATTAGTGTTAATGTTAACCCCACCAAGAATATTTAAAAACACTGAACCGTGTGTTCAGCTTTAATGGCTGTACGCCAAAGATTTACAGAGGGAAAAATCTTGAGAATGAGTTTAGTATTCAGCTATGACTGATTAAACTTGCAGATACTTCATTGCTCCTGTCAAACAGGTTACACTGGGTGGAGCGGTCGACCGTTCCAAGATGGCGGCCCTACGGCTCGTCAGCGAAAATAGGCAATAGCGGTCAATGCTGGATCTAGCTTTTATATGATATCTATGGGTGTGACGACAAAAGGGTGATGATGTAGACGCCTCATTGAGCGCTGAGTCGTACGTTAACGTCTCCGCCATATTGGATGTGGCAAAAGTCAAGTCAAGTCAGATTTATTTATAGAGCACATTTAAAACAGAAACTGTTACCAAAGTGCTTAACAAAAATATCACAACATCAGATAAAAAGTAGCAAGATATATTTACAGCACATGGAATAAAAATATAAAACCAAAAACAATTAGAAACAATGAAATACTAAATCAGATCACGATGTGTCAAAAGTCAAGGAAATAATAACAAAAAGCATAAACTCAGTCAGAAACAATGAAATACTAAATCAGATCAGATGACCTTGTGTTAAATAGGAATAATAACAAAAGCATAAACAGAATCAGCATCAAAGAAAAACCAGATCTAAATCCGATCACCCTGTGTTAAATGTCAATGAGTATAAATGTGTTTTTAGGAGAGATTTAAAAGCAGAGACTGAGGTGGCCTGTCGAATGTTGATGGTGTTGGATTTCATGTTTTATCTTTTATTATTATTTTAATCAAGCTTGAAATTTCATGTTATAAAATGTGTATGTGTCATTTTTTGAAGGGTTTTTACTACCTTACAATCATTTAAATATTAATCAGTTACTTTGCTTAAATAGAATCTTAAATTCAGTTAGTTTGCTTAAATATAATCTTACATTAACTAGAGAAAATCTTATAAATTCACATTCTTATAAGTTCACATTTACAAGCGTCTCAGAGCAGGTAAGATACTGATTAGACTCCAGGAAGGTGTCTCGGAGTATTACACACACCACACACGCTCACTCACACACACCTACGCTCACACACATACACACACACACACACACACACACA
>NW_023620668.1:1313-6398 GCF_014905685.2 Nematolebias whitei
ACACACACACACACACACACACACACACACAGACTGATACACACACACACAGACTGAGGAACATTAAAGTATCTAGAACACATTTCTCCACCTTAAACTTAATATAGTTTGCTTAAACTTAATATAGTTGATTAAACAAAATTAGTAAGATAATAGAAAGTAGCATTTAATCGTTTAACAATTGTGATCAGTTCAGAGGAAAAATCCAGCTAAAAACACCAGTGTGTCTAACAAAGAGCCATAAAAACTTTATCTATGGTATGTAACCTCCAAGGCTTATCTAACAAGCAGAAGAGCCCCGTAACCATGACAACGGGTTGTTTAAACCAATCAGAGGCAGAGCCTGCTAAAATCTGTGATAAGGTGCAGAGGCAGAGGGCAGATCAGTGCATTTGCTGGGGAACTACGCTGATACAGGTCGGTTCTGTAAAATGCCCATTGTATGCATACAATTGTATTTTGTTTAATGATTTCTGAATACTTGTTGTCAAATAAATCTTTTGAACTAAGGTGCCCGCTTCAGCTGTTTTGAACACAACTGTGGCTCTCAAGCCACAACAGTATGAAATTTCAAGCTTGATTAAAATAATAATAAAAGATAAAACATGAAATCCAACAATGGGCAGATTGTTCCAGAGTTTAGGGCCCACGACTGAGAACGCTCGATCTCCTCTGAGCTTCAGCCGGGTTTTTGGTACGGCCAAAAGCAGCTGGTCTGATGATCTCAAAGCCCGAGAAGGAGTATAAGGATGAAGAAGGTCGGAGAGGTATGATGGTGCAAGGCCGTTATTGCACTTGAATGTCAGCAGGAGAATTTTAAAATCAACTCTGACACGTACAGGAAGCCAGTGAAGAGAGGACAGAACCGGAGTAATGTGCTCAAACCTGTGAGTTCCTGTTAAAAGCCGAGCTGCAGCATTTTGTACGAGCTGGAGACGTGAGAGTGAAGCCTGACTAACCCCAACATAAAGCGAGTTACAGTAGTCCAGCCGGGTTGTAATAAATGCATGGACTACTTTTTCAAGGTCGGATCTGGACAGAACGGACTTAAGCTTTGCTATCTGCCTTAACTGAAAGAAGCTTTTTTGTAGAACAGAGTTGATCTGTTTATTAAACTTAAAGTCAGAGTCTAACACTACCCCGAGATTGGTAACTGACTGCTTTAGATGAGGCTGAAGGGAGTGCAGGTTTACAGGATCAGTGACAGTGGTAGAGCTTGGGTTAAACACAATGACCTCAGTCTTCTGATCATTAAAACTCAAGAAGTTTGCAGCCATCCAAGTCTTGATGTCATCAAGACATTTTAACAAAGGGAGGATGGAGCAAGAACTGTTTGGTTTTAAAGGTAGATAGATCTGAGAGTCATCGGCGTAACAGTGAAACGAAATACCATGTTTCCTCAGGATTGACCCCAAGGGGAGCAGATACAATGAGAACAGAAGGGGTCCAAGAATGGAGCCTTGTGGGACCCCACAGGAAAGAGGGACAGAAGCAGATAAATGATTGCCAAAGTTAACACAAAAACTCCTGTCACCCAGATAAGAACGGAACCATTCTAGCGCCACCCCTGTAATCCCAACCCAGTGTTCTAGCCGTGACATAAGGATGCTGTGATCAACAGTGTCAAATGCAGCGGTAAGGTCGAGGAGTACCAGGATCACAGACTGACCAGAGTCATTCGCTAGCAGAATGTCATTACAGACCCTTACTAAAGCTGTCTCGGTGCTGTGCAGTTGTTTAAATCCTGACTGAAAAATCTCAAAAATTCCATTTAGATTCAAAAACTTGGTTAGTTGACTAAAAACTATTTTCTCCAAGATTTTAGAAAGAAGTGGAAGTTTTGAGATTGGCCTGAAGTTTGAACAAGCTGCAGGGTCGAGTCCGGGTTTTTTAATTAATGGAGTTACCACTGCATGTTTTAAAACATCGGGGACCACACCTGTAGCCAAACTGCTGTTAATAATGGCAAGAACAGAGGGTCCAGTTGATGGTAGAACCTGTTTAAAAAAATGCAGCAGGGATGGGATCAGCAGGGGAGCCTGAGGGCTTCATGTGATCAACGACCTCATTTAAAAATGAGAGTGAGATGGGGTCAAAGTGACTGAAGACTGCTGAGCAGGGGACAAGAACTGAAGGGTCAGCTGTGGAGTGTGGAATTGATGACCTAATCGACTCAACCTTTTCAGCAAAATGCCTGACAAACTTATTACAGGTGTCGACAGAGGCCTCAATGGTGGCAGACTGAGGCACGTTTAGAATGGTGTTAATGGTGCTGAAAAGAACGCGGGGGTTGTGACTGTTTGAGTTGATAATTTTTGAGAAATATTTGTTTTTCTCCTGTTTAACGGTGGTCTGATATGCTTTCCAACATGTTTTTAACATCTCAAAAGACACCTGAAGTTTATCTTTTTTCCATCGACGTTCAGCTCTTCTGCACAGGTGTCTTGCCTCTCGTGTAGTCTCATTTACCCAAGGGTGGGGCGTGCGTTTTCGATTCCTGAGCTTTAACGGGGCGACTGAGTCCAAGATCTGTACGCACGCCTCCTGATGCTGAGAAAGCAACTCCTTTGTAGTAAGACCCGCAGAGAGTTCAGAGTCTGAAACAGAATTACTAGCAAAGATGGAAGAGAAGAGTGTGGTGGTGGAGGGGTTAAAAATCCTACAGGGCTTGGGTGTGGGGGGAGGTGCAGGTTCACAAATCAATGAGGTGTTGAATAAAACCGGTTTGTGGTCGGAACAAACAGTATCACCAATTTCTAAATCAGAAACAGACAAACCATGTGTTAAAACTAAGTCTAGAGTGTGGCCCTGCTGGTGAGTCGGACCAACAACACTCTGCACAAAGTTAAAGGACTGGATGAGGTCTAGAAAGTCCTGAGCTTTAATATCCACGTGTGCTGGGCAGCACACGTGGATATTAAAGTCACCTAAAATCACAACCCGATCATATTGGAGCAGAACACCAGTTAGAAAGTCAGATAGTTCATTTAAAAACTGTTTATGGTATCCGGGGGGTCTGTAAAAAATAGCACACAGAACTGGGTTGGAGCGGCCCAGCTCACAACAGAGCAGTTCAAAACTCGAATAATTAGCTGAACCATGGAGCTGTCTGCAGTGGAAATGTTTCTTAAAAACAGCCAATAATCCTCCACCACGACCAGTTGTCCTTGGAGCATTGCAAAACGAACAATCCGGAGGTAGTAATTCCAGAAAAACACTGAATTCACCAGGGCAGATCCAAGTCTCAGTGACGAAAAGAAAGTCCAGTCGGTTGCAGCAGAAAAAGTCGTTCAAAATAAAAGTTTATTAGCCAGTGATCTGGCATTTATCAGGGCCATCCTCGTAGAATCCACAAAAGTGAAGTGATAGGAGAAGAAGCCTCATTCATTCAGAGGCAACATGGAAAAAGCTGAGCAAGACTCTTCTTTTCCAAGATTTATAAGTTGCACACAGAGAGACTGCCTTTTTACTGTTAAACTTAAAACCACTTTTTATAATTTATTCAACCTATATATGTTCTACCTTCTGTAAAACAGATATATGCTGCTGCTCCTAGGTGTGATATTAGGGGTGTGAATCTGTGTCTGGCGAATCGATTCCAATTTTTGGTGTCACAGTTCCATTCAAAATCAATTTTTAGATTCAGAAACTATTTTTCTATTGAAATGGTTGTAAACTTTGTTTCAGTTATGCAACTGACAAGCTGAAAAGATTAAACAACAATGTAAACAAATAGAACATTTATTTAAAACAATAATTGTAGGTTTTTTACTGTATCAAATCTTTTTTTGCATCATTTTATATTCATACCAAAAAATAGGAACAAATATAGGAATGCATAATATTCTGTAACTTAAATGTCCAGTATTAGGTTAGCTTAGCTGCCTGGCTTTTTCTAAAATAAAGTAAAATTCTAGGAACAAATCATTCATCCATCCATTATCTTTACCCACTTCTTCCTTTTCAGGTCACGGGTATCACTGGTGCCCATATCCAGCCATCACTGTGTGACAGGAGGGTGATACCTGGACAGGTCTCCAGACAATCACAGAAACAATTCAAATTATATAAATACAAAAATAAACAGATTCAGCCTACTATACTACATTAACCTTTAACTAAAAATAAAATAGATTTCACAGGTTTTTTTTCAACCATATTGCTCTAACATTTGTTATATTTTCAAAACATAACCTATTATGAAATATACAGACTTCGTACTCTTAACCATATTGATTCATATTTGGTAAATCTTTAACAAAATTTCAAAACCTGAGCAAGTCTGCACAAAAACTCTACTGAACGTAATTTCTAAACCAAAATAAATTGTATCATTTAGAACTGCCTCCAGGTGATGTGTCTCATCTGGCCTCTCTTCAACCTGTTCTTCTTACTTCTTCTTTTGGCTTTTCTCTCTTCAGGGGTCACCACAGCGAGTCATCCTCCTCCACCTCACTCTGTCCTCTGCATCCTTTGTCCTCACTCCAACTACCTTCATGTCCTCTCTAACTGCATCCATATATCTCCTCTTTGGCCTTCCTCTTTGTCTTTTTCCTGGCAGCTGCATTTCTAACATCCTTCTACCAATATACCCATGGTCCCTCCTCTTGACATGTCCAAACCATCTCAGTTTTGCCTCCCTAACTTTATCTCCCAGTTGTTCAACCTGTGCTGTACCACTGATTATCTCATTCCTAATCTTATCCAGCCTTGTCACTTCTAAGGAGAACCTTAGCATCTTCATTTCTGCCACTTCCAGTTCTTTCTCCTGTCTTTTTGTCAGTGCCACTGTCTCCAGACCATACAATATAGCTGGTCTCACCACTGTCTTGTAAACTTTTCCTTTGACCTTTGCTGACACCCTTTTGTCACAAATCACTCCTGAAACTTTTCTCCATCCACTCCATCCTGCCTGGACTCTCTTTTTCACTTCTTTACCACATTCCCCATTTTCTTGGACAGTGGACCCCAAGTACATGAAGTCCTGCACCCTTGTGACCTCTGCTTCTTGTAGTCTCACTGTTCCACTAGCCTCCCTCTCATTTACACACATGTACTCTGTCTTACTACGGCTGACTTTCTCAT
>NW_023620669.1:0-3617 GCF_014905685.2 Nematolebias whitei
TTGCAAAACCGAGAAACCTTTGCAGCTGTTTACGATCCTTGGGCTTGGGCCAATCCACCACCGCTGATACCTTCCCGGGTTCCATGGATACTTGACCTGGAGAAATGTTGAACCCAAGGAATGAGGTGGACACTTGGTGGAAAGCACACTTCTCTGCCTTGACAAACAAGTTGTTCTGTAAAAGGCGGGTTAAGACAGCTCTGACATGGCGACGGTGAGAAATGCTATCTTGTGAAAAGATAAGTATGTCATCAAGGTAAACAAAAGCGTAAATGTTAATCATGTCACGAAGGACATCATTAACCAGGGCTTGGAAAACGGCAGGAGCGTTGGTGAGGCCGAATGGCATAACAAGATATTCATAATGGCCATCTGCGGTATTAAAAGCCGTCTTCCATTCATCTCCCCGCCGTATCCTGACCAAATGGTAAGCGTTGCGAAGATCCAGTTTGGTGAATATCTTAGCATTTTGGATTATATCAAAAGCAGAGTTCATGAGGGGCAGAGGATACTTGTTCTTTATGGTTATTTTGTTAAGTTCTCTATAGTCAATGCATGGACGAAGTGACCCATCTTTCTTCCCTACAAAGAAAAAACCTGCACCAGCGGGGGATGCTGAAGGTCTAATGATACCAGCTTGGAGGGACTCTGTTATATATTTCCTCATGGACTCTTGCTCGGGACCAGACAAAGAATATAATCTACCCCGAGGGGGGGTAGAACCTGGGATCAGGTCAATACCACAATCGTATGGACGATGTGGCGGAAGGGACGTAGCTTTTGATTTATTAAAGACCTCTTTCAAATCATGGTACTCTTTAGGTACCTGACTTAGATTAGGATAGGTCTCCTCATTGGCTGTGACAAGGGCTGGTGAACTGGGTTGGCTCTGAATACATGTAGAATAACACTCATTAGCCCATCCTACAATCTCTTGGTTCCTCCAATCGATTTGGGGGTTGTGTTTGCGTAACCAAGTGGAACCTAAAACCACTGGGAGTTGGGGTGAATCAATAACAATGAATCTGATCAGTTCCGAATGGTTGTTGGCCGACACCATGGTGACTGGAACAGTTTCAAGACTAGATTGACTTAAAGGATGACCATCTAAAGCGAGGACCTTATGGTTGTTAGGTGATGGAACAATGGTCAGATCTATGGATTTGGCAAAGGTTTTATCAATGAATTCCGTGTCGGCCCCTGAATCAATAAAAGCTGAGACAATGACGGGTTGACCACCCTTTATTATGAACTTGACCTTGGACTTGGACATGATAGGTGGAGAGGACTTGATCTTATGGCTAAGACTCAACAGGAGCCTCTCTTCTCCTGCTGAGCCTGGTCTTTTACTGGACAATGATGACAATCATGACCGCCTTGACCACAATAAAAACAGAGATGGTACCTCCTCCGACGTTCTCGTTCCTGGGTGGTCAGACGACTTCTTCCTAGTTGCATGGGTTCCGTAGCATACAGAGGATCCTGAGGGCTCTTGGTTTGTTCCGTTTTAGGTTCATGATCCACAAGGTGATGTCTGGTTCTGGACATGGCTGTGGCCTTGCCTCGACTCTTTTCACGGTCACGCTCACGCTCACGCAGGCGAAGGTCAACACGGGTGGCCACCTCCTCCAGCTGGCGTAGGGATGAGGGATAGTCCATTGTTGCCAGCACATCCTTAACATCTTCATTAAGCCCCCTGAAGAAGGCGTCAGTGAGTGCGTGTTCATCCCAATGACTGTCTGCTGAAACAGAGTGAAAGTGAATGATGTATTTGGTTACAGAATCCTTGCCTTGTTTAATATCAAAAATTCTTCGGGCTGCCTCTCTCTCAGGGAGGATGGGGTCAAAAACCCGACACAACTCTTTGGAAAATTCAGAAAAATTACGACATACCACGCCACCTTTTAACCATTCAGAAGTGCCCCACGTCTTGGCTCTTCCAGCGAGAAGTGAGCCAGCATAAGCTACTTTAGCATGCTCAGTGGGAAAACATGAAGGTTGCAATTGAAATTGAATGTCACACTGAGTCAAAAATGGTCGACATTGCTCAGGCTCACCTCTGAAATGTTCAGGAGGGGCTAACCGTGGTTCTCTTGGTGCAGGAGTCAACAGGGTTTGGTTGATGACTTGGTTTGACTGTTGGGACAAAGCTTGAAGAGAAACAACCATTTCCTGAAGCCCTTTCTCAAGTTTACTAACAGCCCCTTCTACCTTAGAGCACGACTCTCGGGTTGGTGTTGGATCCATAATGGCCAGATTCTACTGTCATGAACCAGAGGCCGGATCGCAAACAACAACAACAACCACTGAGAGGGTTAAAAGATTTATTGTGAAATAAAGTAAAACTCTGGAGTAGGTCCGGTTCTGGGCTGGTTCCGATCTTCTGATTGGTAGTTCGTGATTGGGTAGTGTTGTAGTGGCGGGCTGCCAGTAGAAGTAGAACTGATGTTAAGGTCCACTGGAACGGAGTCCAACAGGCTTGCAACTAAAAGATAAAGGTTAGTAGATGCAGGGGGAAAGAGACTAATTGGGGAAATGAATCTGTGGGAATCAGATTCAGGGGTAAGGATAAGTCCGTGATACAGAATGAGCTTGACCTTTAATCCGTGATCCAAAAAAAACAGTCAGAAGGGAAAGGCAGAGCTCATACCGTGAAGTCAGTTGTTCAGCAGAAGTATCCAGTACGTGATCCAAAAAGAGAGTAAAAAAAAAACCAAGAGCATGAGTCGGTACCTGATCAGATGAGCAAAAGCAGACGAGGGCTGAGGCAAAAGCGTGGTCGTGGTCAAGGCAAGGGTCATGAACGTGATGAGTCAATCAATGGAATGCTGGAAAGTCTACTGCTGATGAGACAGGATAGAGAATCTGGCCCAGACTGAGAGGAATGAGTGAGCTTAAGTACTGACTGGACCAGGTGGTGGAGCTGTGGGATAATGAGCGGTGACAGGTGACATGAGTTGAGTGATTACTGAGTGTGCAGCATGACAGAGGAGCTGACAGAGAGCAGAGCTATGACAGAACCCCCCCCTCAAGGTCCGGCTCCTGAAGGACCACCAGGCTGGAGAGGGTTCAGTCGATGAAAGTCTCTAATGAGGGTTTTGTCCAGAATATTGCGTGAGGGCACCCAGGAACGTTCCTCCAGGCCGTACCCCTGCCAGTCTACCAGATACTGGAGTCCTCTCCCCCACCTTCTGGATCGAAGAAGGCGTCGGACCGTGTAGGCTGGGCTCCCCTGAATGAGTCGGGCGGGTGGTGGGAGGTCGGTGGTGGGTCGAAAACGTGGCAGGACAAATGGCTTGAGTCTTGAGACATGAAACGTTGGATGAATGCGCATTGACCTGGGTAACTGTAAGCGAACAGAGACAGGATTGATTATTTTGGTAATCAGAAAAGGACCAATGAAACGTGGTGCTAGTTTCTTAGATTCCACACGGAGAGGAAGGTCCTTGGTGGAGAGCCACGCTTTCTGGCCCACCTTGTACAATGGTTGAGGCGTTCTCCTGCGGTTAGCCCCCCGAACGTACCTTTTGGTGGCCAAAATTAGGGCTCTCCTGGCTTTTCTCCAGACTCGCTGGCAACGTAAAATTGCGAGTCGTGCAGAGGGAACCCGAGCTTCT
>NW_023620669.1:3717-6397 GCF_014905685.2 Nematolebias whitei
GCTGGCAACGTAAAATTGCGAGTCGTGCAGAGGGAACCCGAGCTTCTTTCCCCTGGACTGAAAAAACAGGGGGTTGGAATCCATAGACAACATGAAAGGGTGAAATACCTGATGTAGAGGATGGAAGAGAGTTGATTGCTTGTTCAATCCAAGGGAGGTTGGACGTCCATTTCCTCGGGTCCCCCTCGCAGAGGAGCCGAAGCTTGGTCTCCACCTCCTGGTTGGTACGCTCAGATTGTCCATCCGTTTGGGGATGAAAACCTGACGAGAGGCTGACCGAGATCCCTAGCAGGTTGCAAAACTCCCTCCAGAACTTGGAAATGAATTGGGGACCTCGGTCAGACACAATGTTCTGGGGGAGCCCATGGAGCCTGAAAACCTCCTTGGCCATGATAACGCTGAGCTCCTTGGAAGAAGGTAACTTGGGGAGAGGAACCAGGTGGACCATTTTAGAAAAACGGTCCACAATGGTCAATAACACTGAATTACCTTCAGAAGGGGGTAATCCAGTCACAAAGTCCATAGCAATATGTGACCATGGGCGTGAAGGAATTGGCAGTGGTCGTAGCAGCCCGGCAGGTGGGCGATTGGAAGACTTGGCACGATTGCATTCGGGACATGACTTGACAAAGTGCTTGGTGTCCTCCGTAAGCGTAGCCCACCAGAATCGGGCGCGAATGAGTTGGAGGGTCTTGGTGATTCCTGGGTGACAGAACAACTTTGATGAATGGCATAATTCAAGAACCTCTTCTACCTTTTGATTGGGGACAAACAGGCGCCCCCTAGGACAGGTGGGTGGACGTGGCTCGGAGAGTTGGACTTGTTGGAGATCGAGTTCTAATTGAGTCAAAGAAAGACGTACGGTCTCAGGCAGGATGAACTCGACCTCTTCTGAGGGCCCTTCCTTGACCTCAAAGACCCGGGACAGGGCATCCGGCTTGGCATTCTTGGGCCCGGGTCTGTAAGAGAGGGTGAAACTGAACCGAGAGAAAAATATAGCCCACCTGGCCTGACGGGGATTGAGTCTCTTTGCTGTGCGAAGGTACTCCAGGTTTTTATGGTCGGTCCATACCAAAAAGGACTTCTTCGCACCTTCCAGCCAGTGCCTCCATTCCTCCAGGGCCATCTTGACTGCCAAAAGCTCACGGTCTCCCACGTTGTAGTTTCTCTCAGCGGGGGAGAGTGCCCTGGAGAAGTAAGCACAGGGGTGGATCTTACCATCTGTGCTGCGCTGACTGAGGATGGCGCCCACCCCGGTGCTGGATGCATCGACCTCCACAATGAATTGTTTCTCGGGGTCTGGAGAGTGCAAGATTGGAGCAGAGGAAAACAATGTTTTGAGCTTCTGGAATGATTGGTTGGCAACGGAGTCCCAGATGAACTTGGTCTTAGATGAGGTGAGAAAATGAAGAGGAGCTGCAACTGAACTGTAGTTCTTAATGAACCTCCTATAAAAAATTGCAAAACCGAGAAACCTTTGCAGCTGTTTACGATCCTTGGGCTTGGGCCAATCCACCACCGCTGATACCTTCCCGGGTTCCATGGATACTTGACCTGGAGAAATGTTGAACCCAAGGAATGAGGTGGACACTTGGTGGAAAGCACACTTCTCTGCCTTGACAAACAAGTTGTTCTGTAAAAGGCGGGTTAAGACAGCTCTGACATGGCGACGGTGAGAAATGCTATCTTGTGAAAAGATAAGTATGTCATCAAGGTAAACAAAAGCGTAAATGTTAATCATGTCACGAAGGACATCATTAACCAGGGCTTGGAAAACGGCAGGAGCGTTGGTGAGGCCGAATGGCATAACAAGATATTCATAATGGCCATCTGCGGTATTAAAAGCCGTCTTCCATTCATCTCCCCGCCGTATCCTGACCAAATGGTAAGCGTTGCGAAGATCCAGTTTGGTGAATATCTTAGCATTTTGGATTATATCAAAAGCAGAGTTCATGAGGGGCAGAGGATACTTGTTCTTTATGGTTATTTTGTTAAGTTCTCTATAGTCAATGCATGGACGAAGTGACCCATCTTTCTTCCCTACAAAGAAAAAACCTGCACCAGCGGGGGATGCTGAAGGTCTAATGATACCAGCTTGGAGGGACTCTGTTATATATTTCCTCATGGACTCTTGCTCGGGACCAGACAAAGAATATAATCTACCCCGAGGGGGGGTAGAACCTGGGATCAGGTCAATACCACAATCGTATGGACGATGTGGCGGAAGGGACGTAGCTTTTGATTTATTAAAGACCTCTTTCAAATCATGGTACTCTTTAGGTACCTGACTTAGATTAGGATAGGTCTCCTCATTGGCTGTGACAAGGGCTGGTGAACTGGGTTGGCTCTGAATACATGTAGAATAACACTCATTAGCCCATCCTACAATCTCTTGGTTCCTCCAATCGATTTGGGGGTTGTGTTTGCGTAACCAAGTGGAACCTAAAACCACTGGGAGTTGGGGTGAATCAATAACAATGAATCTGATCAGTTCCGAATGGTTGTTGGCCGACACCATGGTGACTGGAACAGTTTCAAGACTAGATTGACTTAAAGGATGACCATCTAAAGCGAGGACCTTATGGTTGTTAGGTGATGGAACAATGGTCAGATCTATGGATTTGGCAAAGGTTTTATCAATGAATTCCGTGTCGGCCCCTGAATCAATAAAAGCTGAGAC
>NW_023620670.1:0-6396 GCF_014905685.2 Nematolebias whitei
GGATTACGCTGTCGCACACCTAATGGATAGGATTTTTGCTGACATGCTTA
The DNA here is from genome assembly GCF_014905685.2 of Nematolebias whitei. NCBI lineage: Eukaryota > Metazoa > Chordata > Actinopteri > Cyprinodontiformes > Rivulidae > Nematolebias > Nematolebias whitei. Next base: position 51 of record NW_023620670.1, read on the forward strand.
GAGATATCAGTTCGTCGGTAGATACACTAGCCACCGGTAGGATCCCACCGTATCTAGTCTCTCTACAGATGGTGAACGACATCCTCAGCTCCGCTACGCACGAAAAAGTTACGCAAACACAGGCACACCTGGCTTACACTCTCGGTAGCGCAATCCCAATCTACGTCAATCACAAAACATTTGAAATGGCGTTCATGATCAACCTACCGATAATTCCCTCAAACGGCATATATAGACTCAGGGACGTCGTAAATGTTGGCAATTGGCACGGCGAAAACCATGTTCAAATTGACACACCAAGGATGGTTGCGTACCACGACGACAACCCCTCAGTTTACCTAGCTCCAAACCTGCAGATGTGTGTTCTCACTCGGGAGATACACTATCTGTGCCCGAGCAAACCGTTTATGTGGAATAAAACCGCGGGCATATGCGGATTAACACCTATTCCGGAAAATTCTAAGTGCTCAACGACCGTAACGCCTCGACACCTGGCTAAAGATGCAAAAGCGGAAATAATTGGCTCTCGTTGGCTAGTGAACGCTCCTCAAAGACAGGCGATCATAGCCTACGATCAACCCGGGGCAAATAGACCTTTGGCGTTACCGGACAAAACGATGTGGATCAGTGTTCCCCAGGGAACAACCATACACATTGGTGATTTGACGCTCTACCACCTCGATCCGGAACGATGGGACGCGACTCTGGATGACTCAGAGTACCTAGGAAATATGTCTATAGACATAGATCCAGAGACTCTGGGAAGGATCCGTTTTGAAGGCACCCAAGTCGTCGACGTGGAACCAATAAACCAAGTTCTCAAGTCCCTCAGGTCCACAACTAAGAACCCGATCCAACCAATTAACTATGCGTGGTCGAGCGCGGACACATTAATCATAGCCCTGCTAATGACGATAACCCTCGTATTGTGTGGGATACTCGCATCCCTGTCCCGGGGCCAAACGTCACTCCGAGTCGACGTGGATCGCCATGCAGCGCACCTCGATATGATTATGCCTCGCGTAAGCGGGTCCGCAAAGAAGCCACTCACACGGGACAGCGCGACTGAAACTGACAACCAGGGTGAGGAGGAGCAGTGAAACGATGTTTCTAGATGCTTAGTCACTACTCTTGTCGGTGTTGAAACGTTGTTTAGTTGATTTTGGTTGTTTCTGAGGTAAGGATGAATCTTGTGTGTAGTAAGTTAGAGACTAAGAAGCCTTTGACCATGCCAACATGCAGTTCATTCGCTAAATTGCAATCCTTGCGGAGTCAATGTATATTATTGTTACCTTAAGTACCATAATCTACATTGGTCTCACATCGCTTAAGCCGAACCTACTCGAACAATTCTATTCGGGGGGATAGCTAATTCTTTTTGATAAGTCTCGCCATAGACTTCCAAAACATTTATGGGGAAACCAAACACCCAATCTCAAGTCGTTCGTCTAAAAGACAACAGACATTTGAACCAAACTATATTTTGCCATGTAAAGCTAACTTAACCCAAGTTAGAAATGGAAAAGTAGTTTGGAACCCTTTTCTATAGGCTTAAACCCCTGTAGTTACCCCTTTTCAGCATGCTCCACCCCTTAACTGGTAGTCGTAGCTGTTCTCAACCATAATAGCTTACACACCAGGTGCATATAGTTTAAGGCCTTATGTAAAATCCCCTTCATAAGCCCACTTTAAACCACATAATTGCATGACACATTGAACCAGAACGGCACGGGCTGGACGTCGCTGGAGACAACCTTCGCTGGAGGCGACCTGCAATCCTGACGTTGGTCTCCACTCTTCATCCGGTGGCCGCTTCTTCAGTTCAATCCAAGGGTACCCCTCTGTATGCTGATTAATCAACACTTCCAATCGTTGTGGATTTACCATTGTGGATTATATGACTTTTTCCAGTGGATTACAGACTCTGTTTCCAAGGGGTTAAAGCATTGCTACAATGGAGTATCGAGACGATATGGAATTATAATCAACACAATGGAATTACCAGGAACATTGTGGAATTACCTTGACTTTTGTTTTCCTTGCTGGATTACTCTTGACTCTTGTTTCTTTGCTGGATTACATCAAGCTTCAAGGACGATCGACGACGTAAGTCCATAGTTGGAATTCATCTCCATGGACAGGTGATGATTTCCAAAGGGGGGACTGTAGTGGACTAAGCCTACGTCGAAACCCAGTCTAAGGTCAAAACTCTTGACCTTTAGAACCTTGTGGGACAGAAGCTGTCATGTCATGTATTTGAATCCATAAATACAGGTTCACCCATCCTGAGACTTTCTTTCTTGAAGATTCAAGTGAAAAGAACACTCTCTTTTTATTATCATTACTATCTTACAAATGTTGATAATCAAAGTGTCTTAGTTCAAACCATTTTAGATGTTGCAGTGAACTAATCAATTTTATTAACTGAGTAATGATTTTTATTCTCATGCAAAAGTTAGAACTCATGTTAAAAGCTGTTGCAGAGTAATTATGCATTTTTCTGATTTCTGCTTTTGAATGAGCAAGTGTGTGCGTTTACAAGGTTACAGTCAAACGAAAAACGAGTTGTTATGTTAAAACTGTCATGTTTTAGAATCCTCTCAGACGTAAATAGAGATGTTTTGCACCTGTTTCTTAAACACGCCACAACAAACCCTCTCGGTCTGTGAGAACATTTCTGAGCTGTCCCATAACAATTCTCGCTGTCTCTAACCTATTACGTCACAAAAACACACCCCTTCTGGTCGTTTCTGACCAATGAAAAATCCCAAAAAGTGAACCGGGAAAGAGTCTTTAAAATGTCAGTACTTCCTGGTCTACACGGACTCTACAGGGACTCACAGGTACTCACAGAGTGACTTACGACTCACGGAGTTACAGAGTTCACGGAGTTGGAGAGTTGTCAGACTTCTAGAGTTCTGGAGTTCTGATGGAGTGCTGTTGGAGTTCCTGACATGACAACAAAGCTCTTCCGAGTTCCATGGGATTATAACTTTTTCCACTGAGGTGAATGTGTGTCGAACAGAGCCTCGCCACTACTTCTGACGGGCGACAGCCATTCGAAGGAGACGCTGGACCGGTAGCGTTAACGGAACACCATATCTGCTGATTATCATCAGAGAGGTAATGGGTCAAGTTTCCTACCAAGCGTACCGAGGCGAGCTGGGCTTCTGATGGAGAGTGTCGGTTCTGGTGACCATTCAATTTCCCTCAAACCCCTTTCTTTACTCCCTCTAAACTTCTTTCCATCTTTAAACTTTCTATCAAGTAGAAATTCTCCCAGATATTTAGAAATGTCTGTGTAAAGTGCTTATTCACATCCGTGTGGGTAAAAGATCATAGTTGTACAGTTTTATAAATGTCAGCAACGGAAAAATCATGGCCGTATGATTTTTCCTGATTGATTGCTTTGTTGTTATTTTCATAATTTGCCAAATTAATGTAAATGTTTGATGTTAAATTTGATTCTGTAAATAAATGACCGCATTCATTTTGATGGGTCAAATTTAAATGACGTCTCACGTTTGCATTTCCTTAAATTCAATGCACGTTTTATTCAGTCCAGAAAAATGAGGAACTCGCGTTAAATGATGAATATATCCCACGCATCTGTTCATCTACAGAAAACATTAGTGAACTCCCTCCAAATCAGGTCTCAGGTACAGGTTTCTCTGGAATGAGACTTCGTGACCTGTATAAACGAAAAGTTAAAAAGTCAATATTTTGCTCAGGGGTGGGGAGCATTATTCATCGTCCTATTAGGTTTAGAGGTAATAAAACAATTTTCATCTCAGAGCAATTGGAAAAGGGCGAATCATCTAGCACCCCCACAGTATTACTTCTGTGTCATGTTTTGTCACCTGTCTTAAAATGAGCCTATGTGAGTGATTATTATCAAAGCCAACTGCAGTTTTGATCACGACACCAAGGCGCTCGGATGACCATCATCGACCAAATGTGGGGTTGACACCTCCGTCAGGCTGCAGTTGATGTTAGTGACCTTGGACAGATGGACCACCAGCTTTTCTTTCAGCCTTTCTGTCTTCAGTTTGTCTCCCTTGGTCTGGAGACCAGTTCAGCTTTGTGCAGCAGTTCATAGCTCAGCATACAGCGAGACTTGACTTGATGTTCCCGCTGTTGACAAAATTCAGGACCCCCTCTGGACAGTTAATTCAGTTTGTTGTTTGACTGATAGCTCTTTGCTTTGTTTCCATAGTGAAAAGTCATATTGTTTGGCTGACAATTTCTTTGTTGTTGTGTCAGTGGTGCTCGACTGACAGCTTCTTTGAACCTTCCCATTGGTCAGTTTCTCAGACCCAACTTCAGCGTCCACCTGAACACATCTGGTATCCGATCCGGCACCCAGCACTAGAGGGTCCCGATCAAAACTCAGATGGATGCCGTGTGTATTTGAAGCTACCTGTATGTGTTCTGTGGGCCTAGCCAGACTCACCTCCCCAATCCACAGCTCTGTCTTCTCAGGCTGCTGAGAAGGAAAAATAAACAATCCAATTATTAAAAGTCTGATTCAACCTTAAGCATCTGTTATCAACATTAATTCTCTGTTAGCCAGTTCTAATCGGGGACCACAGCGTTTACCTTCAACAGAGTCATTCTGGTGTCCTGGATTGCACAACAGATGTTTTAACCACTCAATTACATAAGAGTGAAAACTTTCATTAAACACTGCACAATCCAATTCTTTACGCCTACTGCATAAAATATTCCATTCAAAATAATGTCTTCAATCTTTTAGAATATGTATTTTGACTCACCACCTGACAGTGAGGACCACTCTCAGGTCTAGATTATCCATTTAGACTTTGTAAAGGTTTAGGCAGCATGATTATATGTAACCACTGCTTGTTATATAACAAATCTGCAAATTCTTCCATCTCATAACAATTCTTGTTCACTGCATCCTAAACAAAATACTTCTAATTCAATTCAATTAAGACTATGTCTACACTTCAAGACATCACAGAGACCATTATCACTGCACAAAAATGTCTACATGCACCTTTGTTCGCAAAGCACCCCTTCTTAAACTCACCATGTACTCAACTCTGTTCTCCTTATGCACTCATAGGACCTGTGTGAAATCTCAAGATGTTTAGAGTCATTTCATTTACCCACTAGAAGTGTTGTTTTCTCATAAATAACCCACTTCAGGTAGCTCTTAGAAGGGAACAGCTCCTAAACTCTAGACAACATTTTCAATATGTGATAAAGTCCTTTAGACTGATTAATTTAACCCAAGCCTTTCAATTTGAGTTTAGTTTTTTAATATGTGATAAAATCATTTAGACTGATTTATTTAACCCAAGCCTTTCAATTTGTGTTTAGTTAAGAGTTTCTTTGACCAGAATAATTTTTTTCTTCATTTTACAAGTGTCAAGGATTTTGTTTATTACTTATTTTACATTCTGTCGTTTTTTAGTTGAATTTAAAACCTGATTTTATTATCAATTCCAAGAAGAAATTTTGGCTAATTTGTTTACAATATGTCATCCAGAAATGCTTAAACTTAATTTGACCTGTTTATGATGTTTATTTCTCCTTCTTCCTTCGGCTTTTCCCCTTTTCAGAAGTCACCACAACGAATCACCCTCCTTATTTCCTCTTAGGCCTTTGTCAGACCTACTCCTCACTTCCTCCAAGACCACCCCTACTCCATTTCTCTTTCTATCTGCACCCTGATAAAACAGTTTAAACCCAGCATCACTGCTGCAAGCCTTGCTGCTCTTCCACTTGGTCTCTTTGACACCTCAACCATTTACCTTCCTTCTCTGCATCATGTCAGCAGCTCTCTGTCAGCAGCTCTCTACCTTTGCCTGTCTGTTCAGTACGTTTGTTATCAATTTACCTCTGTCCCTCGCCCGCTCAGTGAGTGGCTGTCTGCCATCTTCCTCTTCCCACACAGCGAGCTGTTCCAACAATACCTCCAGCTGACTCCATCTCTCGGTTAATTACCGCTCGTACACGGGATGTTCCCCTCTGGCCCTCTGGCCTTGAGTTTCAAACCATTGCTGCAGATCAACTGTTCCAGAGGTCACTGCCTCCTCCTTTACGTCTGACACTGATTGAACACACAAATGTTTTTTGACCTCGCTCTCTTATCCCCGTTTATGTCTGGCCTCCGACTATGAGGTGCCGTGTAGGACATAATCAGTATTGTCTCTCACACACACTAGTATTGTCTCTCACACACACTAGTATTCTCTCTCTTTCTCTCACACACACTAGTATTGTCTCTCCCACACACTAGTATTGTCTCGCACACACACTAGTATTCTCTCTCACACACACTAGTATTCTCTCTCACACACACTAGTATTGTCTCTCT
>NW_023620671.1:0-6396 GCF_014905685.2 Nematolebias whitei
CAGATGTGAGTAAAACGGAGTTCCATGAAACAACAATATTCATTCTGAAACACTAAGGACATAATGTGTCATGGAACAGGCTGTCACATCACCTAAATAAAGGCGAATAAATGAGCAGGGTGTTGACCACGTGGCCACAGTGCAAAATGTCCTGCATTGACATACCATTATGCAAAGCAGTCGAAAAAGCGATACCCCTGATAGAGTGTGCTCTGAGGTTGACAGGAGACTCTAATTCTGATGCTCTGTAGGCTTCAGAAATAGTCTCACACAGCCAGTGTGACAAGCGCTGGGTGTATAACGGGCGACCTGCAGATGAATCTCTATAATGCACAAACAAATGTTGATGCATTGCAGCTGTGCACGCTATGTAACACGTCAACGCCCGCACAGGACAGAGGAGATAAAAAGACGTTACTTCGTCTGATCTGTGTGAAGGGGGGGGGGGGGGGGGACGACCCCTCCAACGATATCACTCTTGATTAAAAGAGCTCGTGATGTATTAAGCATAAAAGCTGGGTTGATCTAAAATCAGCTGAGCTGCCGTCAGCCTAATTTCTGAGACATGACGGAGCGACAGAGAGGGCAGATAAAAACACTCACTCTCTTAGTGGATGTTAAAGCCAGTAACAGGGCTGTTTAAAGAGACAAGAATTTAAGTGGAACCCGATCCAAAGACTCAAATGAAGCTTTGATCATGACCTGCAGGACCAGTATTAAATCCCACTGGAAAACAAGTGGGTGTGAGACAGGCCTGCGTCTCTGTATACCTTTAGAAAACATTTCATCAGTGGATGATAAAACCTGTTCTGTCTCAGAAACCTTCATGTCAGGAAGAGATGGCTGCAGCGTACGTTTAAAACGTGCTGGATGCAAATTTCTGTCCATCAGCTGCTGCAGAAAGAACAGCATGCCACCTAAAGAACATGAGGAGGCCTCTACACCCTTCTCTGCACATCAGCACTGAAAAGCTGTCCGCTTTGATGTGTACATCGCTGTGGTAGATGCACCACGAGAAACCTGAATTGTGCGCATTACATCCTGTGGGCAACCCATCCTCTCTAAGTGGATTCGTTCAACGGCCAGACCCACAGGTGCTGGCCTATTCCTGGGTAACTCCTGGTCGCTCCTCCTGCCTGGAAGAAGAGCATCCTCCCTCTACGGCAGTTTCCACGGGCACCCCGACAGCAGGCGTTTCAGGGCTGGGAACCATGGTGCACCCACGCGCTCGGGGCCACCAGGAGAGCTGTCAATCCCTCCTCCTGAGCTCGGTTCAAGAACCGTAAGATCAGAGGAGGTGGAGGAAAAACACGTACAGAAGCATTTTGCACCATGGACTGTGGACAAGCGCATCCACCCCCCAGTGGTGGTTCGTCTCATGGGCTCAGAGAAGCGCATAATTGACACTGAGCGTTTCCCGTGTCACAACAGGCCCACAGCCGCTATATCAATCTGAGACAAAATGCTCCGTCAAAGGATGATTAAAGGTTGTTCTGTCTACGACAACTTTGAGACAAAAGAAAACCACAGTTGCAGCATACAATAGTCGTGCTGGACACCAGATTTCTGTCCCTCGGCTGCTGCAGAAAGACAGCATGTCGACCAGTGGACATGAAGTGGCCTCTACGCCTTTCTGTACAGCAGCGTTGGAAAACTGACCACTTGATGTGAACAGCGCTGTGGTGGATGCAGCATGTGACTCCTGAATCGTACGCACTACATCTTGAGAGAGATCCATCCTCTCAAAGATCCGCACAGCGGCCAAACCACAGGTGCTGGCCTATTCTGATTAATTCCTGATCGTTCCTCCCGCCTGGAGGGAAGCGTCCCCCCTCCACGGCAGGTTCAACGAGCGCCCTGATAACAAATGTCGTAGGCCTGGGAACCATGATGCGTCCACGCACTTGGGGCAGAGGAGCTGCCAGTCCCTCCTCCTGAGCTCGGTTCAGAAAACCGTGATACCAGAGGGAGAGAAGAAGGTGAAAGGCATTACAACCACAGGCTGTGAGCAGGCACGTCCACCCAGCGGTGGATCGTCCTATGGCTCCACGATAATTATAATTGACATTTAGCGTTCTCTCGTGTTGCTACACGTCCGCAGACACTGGCAGGATTCTATCGTGTCTGAGTCCTAGTTCTGGGTGGAATACATGAGATGTACCCACTCCAATGGAGAACAGGTTGGATGTGTCCCACACAGCATCTGTCTCACAATGTGGCACATGGGTTGAAAAATGCATACATTTCCTGCTAGTATGTATGCAACAGTCACTTGCTGTCTGAGAATCAAAAACTCTGATGATTCTGCAGCTCAAGGTCAGTGTTGAGTCATATTCAAAGATCCCGTGCGACACTCCAAAAACATTTAAAAAGGCTGCTGTGTGGAGAGCCACAGCAGCTCCACAGCTTATTAAATGTGTGTGACGTAGGTCTGCTGACGGAAAACAGCTGATATCACTCAACCGGTTCACGTGAGTTGCACTGCTGCCCCCTGTCTGTGCAAGCTGCTCAGCAGTAGCAGGTGTCCAGATAACGCAGAATTAAAGCGGCTCGGGCGCATAATGGAGTGTTGTTTCTCACAGCTCAGAAATTGACAATGTAGAATAAATCTCATCTTTCCGGTTCATTGGGACCAGGAAATGATGAGAGACCTTGCGTTTCCTCTCCATCTGAGACTCTAGAAATTACATTTCAAAAAATAATTTCCTTAGCTTATGCTAGAGGGGACGAGATCTGTTCATAAATGACAGAAAAATGTCACAGAGTTCCTCCACACCGGGGTTTGAGCTGAACTGCAGCGTAAATCCCGGATGAAAAACGGTTCGCCCATCCGTCTGGAGGCGCGCGTTCATTGCCACCCGTTTATAAGCTATAAAGAGGGCACGCATTTATGCTGTGAAAAACTCACATACATGCTGATGTGAACTGGAGCGCGCTGAGTGAGAGAGAAAAAACCCATGCGCGTCCCCGAGGATGCAAGACGTTGTGTTGCTGCGGGAAAAACACTTCATGTGTTGTGTTCACGTTTTGTGCCGCTGCTCCGTGTAACGCTCGGGAAGCGGGTGCACATATGAGCTGATGCGCCCTGAAGGGTCGTGTGTGTGCGTCCTCATGTGATGCTTTAAGCCAGGATTGCCGCGGGGGCGCGCGTTGGCGCGCATTGGCACTGGTGCGGTAAGGAGGCACCGCGCGCCATCGGTGGAGCGGGGTTACCACTGGCTCGGTCTGCAGAAACACGTTCATTGTTTGCTGCGAGTCACGTGAGCTTTTGAGTGATTCCACGAGCTGCGATATTAATTCAGACAAAAAACCCTTCTTCGAGGATGTATGAGCTGAGCCGCTGTGAGGCTTGTGGGGCTGCTGACGCCGCGGGAGCGCGCGTTGGCACTGGAGCGGTCAGGAAGCAGCGCGCGGCATCGGTGAAGCGAGGCTACCACTGGCTCGGTCTGCAGAAAAACCGTTCATTCTTGGCTGCAAGTCACATGAACTTCAGAATGATTCCACGAGCTGCAGTATTAATTCAGAAAACCTTCTTCGAGGATAAAGGAGCAGAGCCGCTGTGAGGCTTGTGAAACTGCTAACGCCGCGGGAGCGCGCGTTTGACACCACTGCAATGACAAAACGTGTGTCGCTTCTGCCGAGAGCGAGATACGTTGCTGAGCTCGTACCGTGGTCTCACGTGAACGTTGACGTGAACGGCGGGCGCTGAGAACTGCGTGCGCGCTTTCATGCCGCGGGGGCGCGCATCGGAACCGCTGACAGTGAATGAAAACAACCTTAAAAAAGGCTCATTCGTGATGAGTGTGTGTGATGGAGCTGCTTGTCAGATAAACCATGCTGACAGCCTGGCTAAGGGACACTTCATCATAAAATGATGTTATTCACAGTGTCATCAACACACCTCCAGCGACCGGACACCTATTTACCTTCCGTTGAGCTCTGTTTGTTGTCCTGGAGGGCCCCCTGTTGGTGAAGTCTGGGAAAACAAATGAACTTCCGGCTGCCGGGGACGTCTGACAGAAGGGGCTGGCGTAGCAGAGCTGGGGAGGCGTTGAGCAGCCGTGGAGCAGCTGTGGAGCATCATGAAATGATCTCTCGCTGATGAAAAGAGGATCACCAACAGACTCCTGCATCTCTCCTGAGAGGAAGGTGGAGCGACGAGCCAGGAGAACCTCTGGGACCTCGTTCTCCGGCTGCGATGCGGGGCGGCAGACAGCAAAAGAGGCGCACCGGTTGAGGATGACGTCAGCTGACCTGTAGACTGAGCGTACTGCAGGGGCCGGCAGCATCGTTAGCAAGCAGCCGCTACGAGAGCGGAGTGAGCCGAAGGACAGAGGGCCACCGTCTCTTCCCGCTTCTGAACGTGTACGCCAACAGCGTAACGTGTTGTTCGCTGCGGCCGTGTGGAACACATGCTGGTGAGCTCAGTTGGAGAGCGGTGTCACCGTCTCAGTTATGCTAACCGGAGGCACGGAAACGCTGGTCCACCTCGAACATCTTACTCCAATGAAGCCTCCATCAGGCTCGGCTCCAGAGGGCACGGAGGGACTTTCTGCTCAGTGAACCCCTGCTCTGGAGATGGGTGCGGACTGTGGAGACCGGCTCCCCCAATCTACCAGGAAAAAACCCGTCTGTGGCCTCGCCCGTAGGATGTCCTGTTGGGAACACGAGGCCATATGGATCAAGACGGTGAGCCGGAATGGAGCCCAGTAAACAACCTTCCCGCCGGATCATCCGAACTGGCGGGAAAGGCGTAGGACGTAAAAAAGGGTCCTTTCATGTCAGCCTCCTCCTGGGTTACGCCGGGCAACCCCTGAGGGCGCCGTTGGCCGGGAGCGGTGTGATCGCCGATGCGAAACGAGGTGGGATCGGGTGAGCATTCACTCAGCCCCCCTCCACCGACACTACGCTCCCCAGGAGGGAATGAGCAGCGGGGGCTGCAGCTGAGCACGCCTGTCCCAGAGGAACCATCCGATTCGCTCCGAGGGTCGGCGATAAGAGGAAAAATACAAGATGGCGTTGTCCAGCGTGTAGTGACCTGTCACTGGGAAATATTCCTCGGCACTTACCTTGAAATAAGACTGCTCGTCAGCTTCTCCTCGGGGAGGAGAACTCACCGGACGACCGGAGGTCGACTGCCAGGCCAAGCATCCTTAACAAAGGTTGGTCATCTACACAATTTTCCTTCTTTGTTCTTCTGACAGTGCTATTTTAGCTCGCTGAAGAAAAAATGGGAGCCGATTTCCCGCTCTTAACGTAATTTATACGGACCGGGTGGGGCCCACAAAGCAGGTGGGCGTGGACTAAATTTTTCAGTGCTTATGCTCCGCATAATGGGATAAACCCACAAAGCGAAAGCTCTTAAAGGGCGAAGCCTATACGAAATACATCACATGATTTGACATTTATTCTCTTTGTTCAACAAGAGTTTGAAACAAGTTACAGACAGAAAGCAGCAACTTAGTCTCAGAGAAATGAAATAAAAATCAACTCAAAGTCGTTCAACAGAAAACAATTATCTTTAATATCATCCAGCCTCGACTGGACTCTGAGAGAAACTTACTGGTTGTTGGAGGAAACTCTTTGGTTGAAATTAAGAGGAAGAGCATTTGACAAGTTGCTCTTAAAGGACACACAGCTGGGTCCAGGTCCAAGTCCAGATCCAGGTGTGTTCCTGTGAATAAAGTCAGTGTGTTGCTGTGAGTGCTGAGCTCTGACATGGAGAAGAGCCGTGGACAGTTCGAGATGTCACCTCTGATCTTTGCTCTGGCTCTCATGTTCCCCACACAGAGTGGTTTTAGAGGGAGGGACTCCCTCCTCTCTGTCCTCACACTGATCCATGCTGCTGGATTCACATCAGCTCACACACACTTTCTACCTTCACCTGCAGAGGAAACACAAATCATTCATCTGAACATCAACCCTGATCTTCTCCTGATCAAACTGTTTCCTGCTGCAGAAAGAAGGAAGTCTAAAGACTAAAGTGAAGCAGAATGAATTCTGATGTATTTCACAACCATCAAACTGTTCAAGTGGATTATCTGCTCCATCTGAACTTCACACAACTGAAATCAACACATCTGAACTAACATTAGTGTCATTTTATTTTTGAAAGGACTGACAGGAAGTAGCAGGAAGCAGTTGAATGTGATGTTAGAACATGATGCAGTTTGTTTAGTGAAGAAAACAAACATAATCTGTTCATCATGTTGTTTGATTCCAGCTCATCAATAATCTAATAATCCTGTAGATTAGTCTCCAAAACATCAGAGAGATGAAACAAACAGGAACATGTTCCTGAAGACAAAGTTCAAGAAGAAACAAAACAAACTTAAAGTTTGTTCAAACTGTCCAAAGAGATGAAGAAGAAGTGGAAACATCTGAATTCCTCCCTGA
>NW_023620672.1:0-3190 GCF_014905685.2 Nematolebias whitei
CTCACTCTCTCTACCCTTCTCATCTTCACTTCTTATCCTGCAGCTCCACCTAGTGGCTTGAATGACAACTCATTACACAACACAACATCTCCTCCCTTCTTAAGGTTTAAACTTCCTCCAAAGAATACTTGAACAGAATTTTTTTAAAGAGACTAAACCATTAGAAAATGCATTTGAAAATTATCTGCATATTTCTAGCAACAGAATTGTAAACCAAAGGTACTAATAACGATTAAGTAAACCTGTAAATTAACTAAATTTTCCTTGAAAATTATTCCTGTAATAAAACAAATTACCCATGTAAAGATGACTTTAGTAAACCAGTAGCTGTAATGACCTTTTGTCAACCCTTCTATAACCTTAGGTAATAGTTACATTTCTGCATAACATTTATGACATGACAAAGTCTCTGTGCCAACTGGGTTTATATTTTGCACGTGGAGGCTTCCTAATAGGAAGTGGATCAGGCTGGGCCTTTTCCAGTCCTGTAGCAGTAGAGTCCTGTCCAGCAACTGGAGCACAGTGTGCCAGGTGGGATGCATTCCAATTCCTTCCATCACTCAGCATGAAGGTGTGTTTACCTTTAACCTTTTTGATAGTTGCAGGAGAGGTAAACCTAGGGTATATCTCTGTAGCCCACACACATGCTAGCACCTCCTTCTCGACGGTAGAATACTTTTGTTCGGTCACAGAAAGTGTGGAGGAAGCGAAGGCCACAGGCTTCTCTGTTCCATCAAACTGAACTTGGGCAAAGACAGCACCTAGTCCGTAATCACTGGCATCAGTGGATATCACAATGCTTAGGTTTGGATTAAACAGCGCAAGAGCAGGGCTATTCACCAGAAGCTGTTTAATTTCTTCAAAGCTCGTCTGTGCTTCTGTAGTCCATGCATAGTTGCTTGTTGTACTTCCACAAGAACGCATTGGAGCCACTATAGTTGCAAAATTGGGCAAGAACTTGGAGTACCAAGACACCAACCCCAGAAAGGATCTCAATGCAGCAGCATCAGTAGGTGGAGGAGCATTCAAAACAGCATCAGCATGCTCTTTGTCTGGGAGGATGCCATCTGCTGTTATGACATGACCCAAAAAACGTAATGATGCCTTTCTGAAATGACATTTGTTTTCATTTAGCACAAGGCCAGCAGTTTTGAGCTTTTGGAGGACTGCTTTCAGGTTGCTGTCATGCTCAGCAGGAGTTTTACCGTAGATGATGAGGTCATCCAGGTAATTCTGGACACCTGGAAGTTCTTGGAGAATCTCAGCCATCATTTTTTGAAAAGCTGAGGGAGCAGAGGCGAGTCCATAAGGAACTCTGCAAAATCCGAAAAGACCTTCATGTGTAATGAATGCAGTTAAATCTCTGCTATCTTCATGCAGAGGCAGCTGGTAGTATGCAGTGGCCAGGTCGATTGTAGAAAACACTGTGGCACCTTCTAAACTGACAAACAACTCATCCACATGTGGTAGAGGATAGCAGTCTGTGATAACAGCTTTGTTTGGTTCACGGAGGTCAGCACATAATCGTATTCCTCATGTTTTACGTCCTGTTACTACGATAGGTGAAACCCATGGTGATGCATCGATTTGTTCAATGACTCCAGCTTTCAGGAGGCGTTTCAGTTCTGCTGAAACTGGAGCTCTCACTGCAAAGGGAAGGCGTCTAAGCTTCTGTCTTACAGGTTTGACTGTAGGATCTAGTTTTACTTTATGAACAAAGGATTTCACACAGCCTATATCAGGAGCAGCAGAGGTGAGCGATGCAGTTGATGTGTCTGTTGTCATCACAGGAGTAGCAGGGGCAGTACATGGTGGAAGAACAGCATTTCCAGTGATGCAGATGTGCAGTGCTTCCATCAAGTCTCAGCCAAGAAGAGGAGTTCCCTGTTTTACAACAAAAAGGGTAGCTGCTGTGGTAATAGTTCCTCTACTTGCTTCAACTTGTAAACATCCTATTACAGGGATTGTTTTCTTTGTATAAGTAACTAGACGGAGGTCAGGAGGGCATAGTGGTGTTTCACTGAAGTGTTCTTCGTAGATTTGTTGAGGCAGTATGGAAACTGCAGAGCCTGTATCGACAGTGAGTCGCAAAGTCTTGGTAGGTGAAATAGGCGCGCTTAATTCAATATCACACTGTAGAGTTTTGATGCATGCAAAGTGTCTCTCAAATATAACACAGTCAGATTTGGTAACTGAACTTCACGGACTTGTCTTGTTTTAGATGAGCAGCAGACACGAGCAAAGTGACCAACTTTTTGGCAGAGGTTACATGTAGCTTTAGCAGCTGGACACTGGTGAGAGTTAGCAAGGTGTTTGTTTGAACCACACCTAAAGCAGCTTTTAGTAGAAGTTGATGCAGCAGGAGGTGACTTGACAGGTCGAAGAACAGGCTTACTATTCTTTGTAGCTGAGTATGAACGAGGCTGTATAACTTGGACATGTCTGTCGCTGTTAGCTGTTAGTGCTTTAGCTTGGTAAGCTGCTGATTCCATTTGTGCTGCAAGAGTAACAGCTTTATCTAATGTCAAATCAGGTTCAAACAGGAGTCTCTCTCTTATTCCAGAGTTGAAGATGTGTTCGACTAGTTGATCACGGATCATTTCCTCGGTCTTATCATCAAAGTCACATTTTGAAGCCAGGTCACGTAAGGCAGTCACATACTGCTTAACTGTCTCATGTGGTGCTTGTGTTCGCTTTCTGAAAGCATGCCTTTCTACAACAATGTTGACTTTAGGCGAAAAGTGTTTTTCCAGAGCATCAATAGCAGAAGAAAACATGTCACCTGTGTTTGTTAAGGAGTAGAAAGTTAATTATCCTTTGGCTCCCAAGCAGTCTAGTAATGTTGCTCTCTTTTGTGCGTCAGGCCAAGCATTCCCTGTTGCATTAATCACCAGCAAATAATTGTTGAACATACGCATCCACATGTTAAATGGTAGAGTAGGTTCTCCTGGGCAAGGTGAAAACAAAGGCGGTGGATGGACGTTAGCAGCCATGCTAATTCAGCAGGAAGAGAGAAAAAAAAACGTAGACAGTAAAAAAACACGCAGGATCCGATCCCTCGTCGCCAATTTGTAGTGGTGTGACAAATTAAAACAAGTTCTTGTTGAACTCAGTGCATTTATTTAATGTAGCACATCAAACACGAACTACAATACACCAAAAGCATGTTTTCATCAGGCTTCTTCATCAT
>NW_023620672.1:3200-6390 GCF_014905685.2 Nematolebias whitei
CTCACTCTCTCTACCCTTCTCATCTTCACTTCTTATCCTGCAGCTCCACCTAGTGGCTTGAATGACAACTCATTACACAACACAACATCTCCTCCCTTCTTAAGGTTTAAACTTCCTCCAAAGAATACTTGAACAGAATTTTTTTAAAGAGACTAAACCATTAGAAAATGCATTTGAAAATTATCTGCATATTTCTAGCAACAGAATTGTAAACCAAAGGTACTAATAACGATTAAGTAAACCTGTAAATTAACTAAATTTTCCTTGAAAATTATTCCTGTAATAAAACAAATTACCCATGTAAAGATGACTTTAGTAAACCAGTAGCTGTAATGACCTTTTGTCAACCCTTCTATAACCTTAGGTAATAGTTACATTTCTGCATAACATTTATGACATGACAAAGTCTCTGTGCCAACTGGGTTTATATTTTGCACGTGGAGGCTTCCTAATAGGAAGTGGATCAGGCTGGGCCTTTTCCAGTCCTGTAGCAGTAGAGTCCTGTCCAGCAACTGGAGCACAGTGTGCCAGGTGGGATGCATTCCAATTCCTTCCATCACTCAGCATGAAGGTGTGTTTACCTTTAACCTTTTTGATAGTTGCAGGAGAGGTAAACCTAGGGTATATCTCTGTAGCCCACACACATGCTAGCACCTCCTTCTCGACGGTAGAATACTTTTGTTCGGTCACAGAAAGTGTGGAGGAAGCGAAGGCCACAGGCTTCTCTGTTCCATCAAACTGAACTTGGGCAAAGACAGCACCTAGTCCGTAATCACTGGCATCAGTGGATATCACAATGCTTAGGTTTGGATTAAACAGCGCAAGAGCAGGGCTATTCACCAGAAGCTGTTTAATTTCTTCAAAGCTCGTCTGTGCTTCTGTAGTCCATGCATAGTTGCTTGTTGTACTTCCACAAGAACGCATTGGAGCCACTATAGTTGCAAAATTGGGCAAGAACTTGGAGTACCAAGACACCAACCCCAGAAAGGATCTCAATGCAGCAGCATCAGTAGGTGGAGGAGCATTCAAAACAGCATCAGCATGCTCTTTGTCTGGGAGGATGCCATCTGCTGTTATGACATGACCCAAAAAACGTAATGATGCCTTTCTGAAATGACATTTGTTTTCATTTAGCACAAGGCCAGCAGTTTTGAGCTTTTGGAGGACTGCTTTCAGGTTGCTGTCATGCTCAGCAGGAGTTTTACCGTAGATGATGAGGTCATCCAGGTAATTCTGGACACCTGGAAGTTCTTGGAGAATCTCAGCCATCATTTTTTGAAAAGCTGAGGGAGCAGAGGCGAGTCCATAAGGAACTCTGCAAAATCCGAAAAGACCTTCATGTGTAATGAATGCAGTTAAATCTCTGCTATCTTCATGCAGAGGCAGCTGGTAGTATGCAGTGGCCAGGTCGATTGTAGAAAACACTGTGGCACCTTCTAAACTGACAAACAACTCATCCACATGTGGTAGAGGATAGCAGTCTGTGATAACAGCTTTGTTTGGTTCACGGAGGTCAGCACATAATCGTATTCCTCATGTTTTACGTCCTGTTACTACGATAGGTGAAACCCATGGTGATGCATCGATTTGTTCAATGACTCCAGCTTTCAGGAGGCGTTTCAGTTCTGCTGAAACTGGAGCTCTCACTGCAAAGGGAAGGCGTCTAAGCTTCTGTCTTACAGGTTTGACTGTAGGATCTAGTTTTACTTTATGAACAAAGGATTTCACACAGCCTATATCAGGAGCAGCAGAGGTGAGCGATGCAGTTGATGTGTCTGTTGTCATCACAGGAGTAGCAGGGGCAGTACATGGTGGAAGAACAGCATTTCCAGTGATGCAGATGTGCAGTGCTTCCATCAAGTCTCAGCCAAGAAGAGGAGTTCCCTGTTTTACAACAAAAAGGGTAGCTGCTGTGGTAATAGTTCCTCTACTTGCTTCAACTTGTAAACATCCTATTACAGGGATTGTTTTCTTTGTATAAGTAACTAGACGGAGGTCAGGAGGGCATAGTGGTGTTTCACTGAAGTGTTCTTCGTAGATTTGTTGAGGCAGTATGGAAACTGCAGAGCCTGTATCGACAGTGAGTCGCAAAGTCTTGGTAGGTGAAATAGGCGCGCTTAATTCAATATCACACTGTAGAGTTTTGATGCATGCAAAGTGTCTCTCAAATATAACACAGTCAGATTTGGTAACTGAACTTCACGGACTTGTCTTGTTTTAGATGAGCAGCAGACACGAGCAAAGTGACCAACTTTTTGGCAGAGGTTACATGTAGCTTTAGCAGCTGGACACTGGTGAGAGTTAGCAAGGTGTTTGTTTGAACCACACCTAAAGCAGCTTTTAGTAGAAGTTGATGCAGCAGGAGGTGACTTGACAGGTCGAAGAACAGGCTTACTATTCTTTGTAGCTGAGTATGAACGAGGCTGTATAACTTGGACATGTCTGTCGCTGTTAGCTGTTAGTGCTTTAGCTTGGTAAGCTGCTGATTCCATTTGTGCTGCAAGAGTAACAGCTTTATCTAATGTCAAATCAGGTTCAAACAGGAGTCTCTCTCTTATTCCAGAGTTGAAGATGTGTTCGACTAGTTGATCACGGATCATTTCCTCGGTCTTATCATCAAAGTCACATTTTGAAGCCAGGTCACGTAAGGCAGTCACATACTGCTTAACTGTCTCATGTGGTGCTTGTGTTCGCTTTCTGAAAGCATGCCTTTCTACAACAATGTTGACTTTAGGCGAAAAGTGTTTTTCCAGAGCATCAATAGCAGAAGAAAACATGTCACCTGTGTTTGTTAAGGAGTAGAAAGTTAATTATCCTTTGGCTCCCAAGCAGTCTAGTAATGTTGCTCTCTTTTGTGCGTCAGGCCAAGCATTCCCTGTTGCATTAATCACCAGCAAATAATTGTTGAACATACGCATCCACATGTTAAATGGTAGAGTAGGTTCTCCTGGGCAAGGTGAAAACAAAGGCGGTGGATGGACGTTAGCAGCCATGCTAATTCAGCAGGAAGAGAGAAAAAAAAACGTAGACAGTAAAAAAACACGCAGGATCCGATCCCTCGTCGCCAATTTGTAGTGGTGTGACAAATTAAAACAAGTTCTTGTTGAACTCAGTGCATTTATTTAATGTAGCACATCAAACACGAACTACAATACACCAAAAGCATGTTTTCATCAGGCTTCTTCATCAT
>NW_023620673.1:0-6389 GCF_014905685.2 Nematolebias whitei
TATATTTGTCATACAACAAGTGACACGTACCCACGTGACTCACTACAAACTGGTGGCCCGTTAACGTGTTCATGAATGACTGTTAATACGTGTAAGATTGATTATTTAAATGTTGGCATGTTGAAAAAGTAACAGTTTATCAGCTGTACTGAAACCGTGCGTCTTTACGCAGCGCAATTGGAGCTGCGCGCTTGGAGCTCGGCTCTGCAACTTTACGCTGTGTTACGCTGGCAACACCATAAGAGCTGAATTGTGTCATTAAGTCTTGTGTAAGCTGAAATTGTACGTCTGTTACGTGTACATAAGCTGGCTTTGAGCTGTGGAAACGCTTTATTCTGTTTAAACTGTGTTCCAGACGCTGTTCTGGTCCGTTTCGGTTCTGTGGTTCCGACTCGGTTCTGGAACAGTTCGAACGAGTTGTTAAATAGCTAGAAAGACGTTTTGTCACGGAGCGCCGTTCTCTGTGCAGCTCAGGGGGTTGATTCGTTACATTTTTAGCAGAGAAAGTGCATTTTGATGGTTTAAAAGACGAAAAAGTGACGAACTATTTTACGCTAATCTAACTTGCTAGCTGGAGGAAACGCTTCCTGATTGGTTGAATTCGCTGTTGTGGAGCGCTTTGATTGGTTGAGAAAGCTGACTGGCGTGGCTACGTCACTCCCTCTCACCCTGCGCTGCTTTGCCATTGGTGATTTCAGTCACGTGACCCGGAAATGAAATTCGTTTTCATAGGGAAATAAAATCTGCTTTTTAAAGCTGAAAAGTAACTTTAACGTGGTTTTGACACGCTGGTCAAGTGCTTCGAAGCTATTTGCTGAAATTTTGCTACGTTAGAGTTTAAAATTCGTCAAAAAACGATGTTTTTAAACAACGCTAGCGATGCTAATTTCAAGCTAAGCAGCTAACGACCGGAGCTTAAACTACGCTTAAAATCACTAAATGAAGCTGCTATACAGTCCCAAAAACTCATGTTTGAAGCTATAAAGTCTGATTGCAAAACTTTTGCCACTTTTGTGTAAAAAATCGTTCAGAAATGTTGATTTTAACCGAGTTTAGCCGAAGCTAACTTCAAGCTAAGCAGCTAACAACAGGATGTCAACCGAACGCCACAGGAAGTTATAGCACCCCTAGTGGACAACACAAAAAGTGACGGAGTTATAATTGTTGAGGTAATACTGACATCTCCTGGCGAGACGTGAGATCACAGGTTTCACTTCGTTTTTAGGTAAAGAGTGAAATTAAACGTTTTCTTTATTTTTCTGTAAGACAATTTCGAGTTAACAAACTTCCTCAGAGCTGAATAAAACACTGTTATCTTACATTTTAAAAAGTAATAGGTATTTATGCAAAGAAGCATTTACCAAAAAATTTTATTCACTGATAAATCCTTAAAACAGGTTCATAATAAAATTAGAAACTTTTTAAAAAACAGATACAGTTACAAATATTCACAGAGTTGAATAGTTTACTCATTTTGCTTGAAGGATAATACACGTTTAATTGCAAAATCACTAAATAAGAGTAAATTTATCAGGAAAAAGAGATTTTCTGTTTAATTTGCCACCTAAATAAAATATCTCTCTATTTAATTTTAAATAGAAGCACCACAGGAGCAAATACAGTTTTTCTGAAGAAAGACTGATTATTCCTCATCATCAATTTCTTTTCTCTTTTCACCCACCTGGGTTGATGAGTAACTGTTTAAAATAGCAAATTTCTGGAACAGAACGGTTTAAAATACGTTTTAAACTAATATTGCTGTGAGACTAAAGAAAATTTGCAGGTTTATAAAAAATTCAGTGTTTTAGAGTAAAATACACTAAAAACAGCTTGGTACTCTAGTATCTGTGGAAAATAAGCACAAAAAGTAACACTGCCAAAAGAGTTTTTACTTAAATATTCATGAATTGGGGTAAAACCTGAGAAAGGTACCCACAGTTGAATAAGTGACTTATAACAGTACTTCTGTGTAAACCCAAAGCTAAAATAAGTGTGAAAACTCATTGACTTGAATACAAATATTTACCTGTAAAATATCTAAAGCTTGCAACTGTTCAAACAGATAAATTACTACACAGTGAAAACATGACAGGTGTGTTAGAAAAAGATTTTGACCCAAAAGGAATGGCGGACTGCTTGGAGAATGCGTTCGCGCTTCTCGGAGCGTCCTTACATCCATATATAATCCAGACAGAGCGCATGAACTCAAAAGAGTTAGTGGACAATCTGAAGGAGGTTGCAGAAAGTGTGACCTCTGCAGAAATCACAAAGTCCAGTTATGAAAAGCTGGCTAAAATTGCAATCTTGCTGAAAGAGTCATTCTATAAGGCCGTTGAGAAAACTGATTACCTAAAACAAAGGTTAGACAGTGAAATAGTGTTTGCTAAGGAAATTGAAGAATACGTCCTTCAATTTAAACGTGAACACGAGGCCCGCATAAGACAATATCATGAACAGATGTCTCAAGAACAGCAAAATACAAGTGCAGAAATTGATTTGCTGAACAGCAAACTACAAGTACTTGAAGCATCACTATCGGAAGCAAGGGACCTCTCAAAGACTGAGCTGTTAAAACAGGCTCAATCATATGAAGGGAAGATTAGGGATAAAGACCGTGCGTACCAATCCGTGCGTTCAGATAACGATGTGCTAAAAGCACAGTTACAGATCGCATTGAAGGAGCTGGACGCTTGCAAGGCAGACAAGACGGAATCACTCCGACAATGGCTGATTTTAAAAAGAAAATATCAGACATCACAGGAGGACCTGAAAGCTTGTGAGGAGAATTTAGCTACAGCTACAAACCAGATTTCTGATATGGGGTGGCCTGGTCTAAGACTCAAAGACGAACAGTATCAGGGTCCGAGACAGCCACGAACTCTCCAGTCAGATGCTGTTGCACCTCTTCCTCCTGACAACACGCCGTTACCCCCACCATGGGCGGTAGGGACAGAACTGCACCAATATGTACCTCTTCCTCCTGACAACACGCCGTTACCCCCACCCCCACCATGGGCGGTAGGGACAGAACTGCACCAATATGTACCTCTTCCTCCTTACCAGCCACCCCCACCCCCACCATGGGCGGTAGGGGCAGGCCTTGACCAATCTGCACCAATCACGCATGTGAGACCGTTGATACAGTCTCCTTCAATGGATGATTTGCAGAAAGTCTCAAAATATGTACAACGTTTCGTTCCCGGCCCTATGGGGTCGGCAGGAACAAAAGCGTACCTCAGAGATCTGGATTTCAGATTGAGAGCTTATCCTAATGCTACGGCAGAAGATAAAATCAGTCTGATACGACTCACTTCGGACAGAGAAGTGTTCACCTTCATCGAGCGTCTACCAGATGCAACGAGAAAGGATTACAAACTTCTGTGTGAAGCTCTGATCAAAGAGTATGACTCTTGCACGGGACCTGCTGGTTTCCCAGCCGCTGACAAGGTCACGCAGGGCAAGAATGAACATCCAAAAGTTTATTACAAAAGAATCTTCCAAGCTTATTTTGGTAACAGAAATGAGACCGGAATGGAAGAAGATGATGGTTTTAAGTTTGTTTTCACCAAAAATCTCCACTCTGATTTTAAAAAATCAGTACAAATGATGGCAAATTTCAGAGAAAAATCCATCAGTGAGATTAAACAGTGTGCTGTGAATGTGTTTGAAGCATGTTCTCATGATAAGACGCCCATTGAAGTGTTTCCTAGTGTAAAGGTTAAACCCCACTCTCTTGAACTAGAAGGACGACGTGCTTCGCCACCTCCTCCTAAGAAAGAGAGAAAACAGTCTGTTCAAAATAACAAACCACGTAATGAAGGTGCACGTTGGGACAAAAATGCTCCTCTTTCAGAGGATGAACGTGATTATCGTAAATGGGGTGAGCGTAGGACGCAACGATATGGGAAACCATATCATCAGGGGCAGTACGTAAAGGAACCCCCGAAAGACGTACCTGACCGTCCCCCACCTCGGACGAAACGAACCGAGGCGAAAAAATCACAAAAGTTCCAGAAACAAGGCCCTACACCTCTGAACTCGGAAGAGACAGAGAAAATACGCAGGTTGTTAGAAACTTTGAAACACACTGACACGGGAACCCAACCAGGAGCACTTTGCAGTGATGTAATTCCCATTACATCTAATGGCGCGAATGACAACATAACAGATGTCGGTGAAACACACCAAGACATAACTGTTGTTCACTCAAACAACCCCTCATCAGAAGAAGGGGGGGTAAACACACACACAAACGATGACGAGTCATCGCAAGCTGAACACTCAGAAACAGCTTCTGCTGTGCTGACGGTTCAGACAAATCAAGATTACACAGATAAATCTGAACGCGTGAAAAAGCGTCAGAAAAAAACCAAAAGGTTTCTGTGTAACTTTATCAGAAAGGGGGCCGCCAAAAAGGCGTACCTGTCAGTAACACTCGAAGGTGTCCTCACACACGAAGCACTCTTGGACGGTGGGGCAGACATAACAATTATGTCAGCTAAACTGTTCGAGGAGCTGAGGACGGCCGCTGCCAGTGTTAACAGGATAATACCTCTCTCTGAATGTGCTATAGAAATGCAGGGTCTCTCAGAAATGAAAACAACCCTGACAGCTATAGCAATGGTTCACATGCAGATTGGCAATATGACACTGTACCATCCGGTACACGTGACCCATGTCGACTCATTCCCATTTTTGGTTGGCCAGGATTTTATAAATCGCTTTAACGCGATTATAGATTATGGTGATCAAACAATGTGGACAAAAGTGAGCAAACCACTGCCAATAGATACGCCTCCGGAGTGTGACACAGACTGCCCAACAGCAGGTACCGCGGAAGGCACAAAGGACTCCTCAGCCGAGGACACGAGCCCGGTGAGTACTCCTCTAACACCATGTGAAACCAAAGAAACCCAAGAGGTCCAAACTCTGACGCAACAAGACAGCCTCCTCTGTGAGCTGAAACAGTCAGAGTCCACCAAACACTACCTACCACTGGTAGTTAAGGGTGTAGAGATCCAAGGGTCCCACACCAACGATGCTGTACTGTCTCTGTGGACAGATAAATCAGCAATTAACCGAGCTTTCTACGAAACCTTGGTTCACAAACACGTTGGTCTAGAACTAATTAAAAAAGCCTTCCGCTTTCCATTAGTTCCCAATAGTTCACAGGTAATGACCGCAGAAGGAGTCATTAACCTAAAACTGAACTGGAATCAACGAGAACTGGTTCACCCATTTCTCGTTATCCAAAACTTACCACATGCATCCTACATAGGCTCTGACATTTTGGTAAGGTTAGGTGTTCATGTGGACACCATCAACAAGGTGCTGTGGTCCCTCAAACCAGCCACAAAGGATACTCCTGTGCTAGACACAGTGAACCTTAAGGCTGGGCAGACCATTCCAGAGGCCTGCCAGGTTGCTAGCAACCAAGACACCACAGTACCACCTCAGGTGCTTAACCTAATGGTGCGAATCCACATAATAGCTGGACAAGCTATTAGCCATAAACAGGCATATTTTCAACCCTCTCCTGCATTTTCCAACTTGGGACTGTCCGTGGAATCCACGAACCAGGTGAGTCTTGACTCCAGGACCACATCTATTGCTGTGTGTAACACTGGCATGGATGAGGTGCTGATCCCAAAAAAGACTATGCTAGGATGGTTGATTTCAACTGACTTTCATGATTTTGAACTAGGCATTCCATTTCTGGGAGGACTCCCAGACAATCTGGTACCGAGTCAAGAAGCTGGGCCAGTATGGTTCACAAAACCAACACAGGCCATAGCTCTTTTCTCGACCGATGATGTCGACCAAGGACCTCAAACCTATGGTGTCTTACCCATAGACAGGCCCGACGACTCAGAAAGGGATTCATTGGAGCTCCCCAAGGAGCAAGAACCCTTAACAGTCTCATCACAGATTGATCAGGTGGTCGCCCAAGCCGACGCTCTGACATCTGATGAAGAAAGAGACAAACTACGCCAAGTTCTTCTAAAATATGAAAAGTCATTTTCAACTGATTCAACAGATTGTGGGTTGACCTCACTCCACGCAGTGAGAATCCCAACCCCACCCAACGCACCGCCAACATTTGTCAGACAATACAAGATCCCTCTGGCGGCACACCAGCCTGTCCAGGAGATCATTGATGACCTTTTGGTCAAAGGTATAATCAGACAATGTAACAGCACCTACTCTGCGCCTTTATGGCCAGTTTTAAAACCAAATGGTAAGTGGAGACTTACCATAGACTACAGGAAGCTAAATAAACAAGTACCTTTATCCAGGTGGCCAATGACTCAGCTCCATCAGGAACTGCCAAAGGTCACCGATGGTAAGTACTTCTCGACCCTCGACGTCGCCTCTGGTTTTTGGACCAT
>NW_023620674.1:0-6387 GCF_014905685.2 Nematolebias whitei
GGTACAAAGCGTTGTACATATTTTGAGAGTTTTAGCAGAACATCTATTGAAAGAGGAAGTTTCCATGCTCTCTGTTGCATGGTTGGTAGTGAAAACCTGTTCAGGTCTGTCCCTACCACTTTAGGTATGGATGGAGGGGTGTGTGATGTAGGGAGAATCGGGTCTGAAACCCAGTGTGTCTCCACATTCTGTCCACGCCTCTCACCATATTTCCTTTCTGCATGGCAAAGTTGTGTTTTAAGCACGTCTATCTCAGCTTTGCAGCGGGAAACTTGTGACATTTTCACGACGTGATCCCGTCTTAATGCAAAGTATTCTCTGGACAACAGCTCTTTAGCATCCCTGGCTTCAGATAGTGATGCATTAAGTAACTGTATTTTGCTGTTCAGTGAATCAATTTCTGCACGTGCATCTTGCTGTGATTGAAACATCTGTTCAAAATGTTTTTTTGTGAGGACCTCGTGTTCACTTTTAAATTGAAGGAAGTGTTCTTCAATTTCCTGAACCACCTCTTTTTCGCTGTTTAACCTTGTCTCAAGGTCGTCGGCTTTTTCCACCACTGTATAGAATGATTCTTTCAGCAAAAGCACAATTTTAGCCAGCTTTTCATAGCTTGACTTTGTAATTTCTGTAGAGGTCACACTCTCTGCAACCTCCATCAGCTCATCCACTAACTCTTTTGGGTTCATGCTGTCCACCTGTTCGCCATATGGATGTAAGGATCCTGTGAGCAGCGTCAACGCTCTCTCTAAACAGTCCTTCATCTCATAAGGATCAAAATCCTTTTCTATCACACCTGTCATGGTTATTCACTGTGTAGCCTTATCTGTGTAAACAGTTGCCAACTTCAGAAGTTTTTTAACAGGTAAATATTTGCATGCAAGTGTCATGTGAGGTTCACTGAAGTACTGTAATAAGTCAACTTATTCAAATGTGGGCACCTATTTGTAGGTTTTACCCCAATTCATGAATATTCTTAAGTAAATGCTTCTCTGCAGTGTTACTTTTTAATGTGCTTATTTTCAACAGATACAAGAACCAGGCTATCTCAGTGATATTTACTCTAAAGCACTTAACATTAAATACCTGCAACTTTTCTAAAAGTTTAAAGCAACTTTAGTTTTAAAACGCTTTCTTAAGCCGTTTTTTCCATAAATTCGCTATTTTAACAGTTACTCATTAACCAGGTGGGTGAAAAGAAAAAGAAAAATGATGATGAGGAATAATCAGTCTCCCGTTCAGGAAAACTGTTATACTCCTCTTTTCCTGCCATTATCTTCTATTTAAAATTAAATATGAAGATGTGTTGTTTTAGGTGGTAAAAACAAATCAGAAACGTTTCTTTTTCTGATATAATTACTCTTATTTAGTGTTCTAGCAATTAAACGTGTATTATCTTTTCAGCAAATGAGTAAACTTTATCAACTCCGTGAATATCTGGACTGTATCTATTAAAAAGTTTCTAATTTTTCATTCTGCACCTCTGTCTGAGGAATTTATCAGTGAATGAAAAATGTCCTGGTAAATGCCTTTCTTGCATAAATACCTTAATCACTTTTTAAATGCAAGATAACAGTAATAATTCAGCTTGAAGAACGTTTATTAACTCAAAAATGCGTCTGACAGAAATAAACACGTATAATTTCACCAAAATAACCTAAAAACGAAGTGAAACTGTGATTTCAAGTTTCCAACAGCAGGTGGTGGTGTTAGCTTTATACCAGCAGGAGCCTATGACAACTTCCTGTGGACGTTCTTTTGACATCCTGTCGTTAGCCGCTTAGCTTAAAATTATCATCGGCTAAACTCGGTTAAATCAACATTTCTGAACAGATTCAAAGCTTAAACGTGGCGTTGTTTCAACAAGCACGACTTCTTTGCATGAAACATGAATTTTGTGGGACATGTGGCTGCTCCATTTAGTGATTTTAAGCACAGAAAAGGCTTCGGTTCAACCGAGCTTTACAACCTGACATCAGAGGAAGTGACGCAGACACGTCACTCATTTTTCAGCGTATCAGAGCGTTCCACACGGCCGTTCTCAACCAATCACAGAGACAAACAGCGGGGGCGGGTTTTATATCGCTGACTCAGAGGAAGTGACGCAGACACGTCACTCATTTCTCAGCGTATCAGAGCGTTCCACACAGCCGTTTTCAACCAATCACGGATCGTTTTTCCAGCTAGCGTGTTAGCATTTAGCATTAACATTCCGGTCAACTTTTCGTCTTTTAAACTGTCAAAATGCACTATTTTCTGTTAAAAATGTAACCAATAAGCTCTCAAAGCTCCACTGAGACTGCGCTCAGTCCTTAAAACGTCTCTCCATCCATTTAAAACACTCATTCGTGTTAGGATTTGTGGTCGGAGCGAACCCAGAGTGCAGAACAGGGACTCAACTCGGCAGATATACAAAAATAGGTCTTTAATGATAAATAAAAAGTACAAAATAAATATGCTGACGGGGCAGCAAAACTTACATAAACAAGGAGGGAGGCACGGGGAACTCAGGAGACACGAGGAACTCGAGGAACCAGGAAGAAAAGGAGAGACTCAGGAGACTCAAGGAAGCACACCCAACGAAGACGACCCGACAAAGGACAAGACAGAATAGGGTGACTTAAATACAAGGAGAAGACGAGACATGATGACAAACAGCTGGGACGAGACACAGGTGGCAACAATGGAAACTAACGAGGAGCACGAGGGAAACAGACACACCGGGCCACAGAAAACTAACATCCTTACAGTTCGGACTTATCAGAACCGAGCCGGACCAGAACCAACGTCTGGGTCACAGTTTAACCAGAATAAAGCGTTTTAACACAAACCCAGCTTCTTGTTACACAACAGATGTACAAATTCAGCTTTCAAAAAGACACATTGACTTTAATTTCAGCTTTCAAAACATCACTAGCTGCCAGAACCTTGCTGTATTTTCTCTGCGCTGCAGCTGCAAAAACGCTGCGTTTCACACAGCAGAATCTGCACTTTTCATTTCATGCCAACATGATAATTCAATTGTTACACGAATACAGTCCATTTATGAAGCGTACGAGGCCACCAGAATGTTTAAACAAACTTACGGGCCACCAGTATGTAGATGAACATATGCTGTGATATATTCATAAATTAAACGGATTCATTCATTTTTCTGGACTGAATAATATCATGTGTTGAATTATTAAATGTGGACGGAAACTTGTTTATCTTTGACTCACCAACAACAGTGGGTCATTTATTTAAAAACGATTTAAACACATCACACATTTACATTAATTTGGCAAATTGAAAAATAACAACATGGCTAATTTAGCAAGCTGTACAATTAGAAACCATACGGCGATGGTTGAAAACCTTGCTTCACAACAGACATTTCTGAAAATATCTGGAATGATTTCTAGCAGAAGCTGGCTATTGGGACGTGGAATGTCACCTCACTGGTGGGGAAGGAGCCTGAGCTGGTGTGTGAGGCTGAGAGGTTCCGGCTAGAAATAGTCGGACTCACCTCTACACATGGCTCGGGCTCTGGAACCAGTTTCCTTGAGAGGGGCTGGACACTCTTCCACTCTGGAGTTGCCCCTGGTGAGAGGCGCCGAGCAGGCGTGGGCGTACTAATTGCCCCCCAACTTGGTGCCTGTGTATTGGGGTTCACCCCCGTGAATGAGAGGGTGGCCTCTCTCCGCCTACGTGTGGGGGGACGGGTTCTGACTGTCGTTTGTGCTTATGCACCAAACGGCAGTTCAGATTATCCACCCTTTCTGGAGTCCTTAGAGGGGGTACTGGAAAGTGCACCTTCTGGGGACTCCCTTGTTCTGCTGGGGGACTTCAATGCTCATGTGGGCAATGACAGTGAGACCTGGAGGGGTGTGGTTGGGAGGAACGGCCCCCCTGATCTGAACCAGAGTGGTGTTCTGTTGTTGGACTTCTGTGCTCGTCATGGATTGTCAATAACGAACACCTTGTTCAAGCATAAGGGTGTCCATATGTGCTCTTGGCACCAGGACACCCTAGGCCGCAGTTCGATGATCGACTTTGTCATCGTCTCATCTGATCTGCGGCCACATGTCTTGGACACTCGGGTGAAGAGAGGGGCGGAGCTGTCAACTGATCACTACCTGGTGGTGAGTTGGCTCCGATGGTGGGGGAGGATGCCGGTCAGACCTGGTAGGCCCAAACGTATTGTGAGGGTTTGCTGGGAACGTCTGGCAGAGTCTCCTGTGAGACGGAGTTTCAACTCCCACCTCCGGGAGAACTTTGAACATGTTCCAAGGGAGGTGGGGGACATTGAGTCTGAGTGGACAATGTTTCGTGCCTCTATTGTCGAGGCGGCTTACCAGAGCTGCGGCCGCAAGGTTGTCGGTGCCTGTCGGGGCGGCAACCCTCGAACCCGATGGTGGACACCGTCGGTGAGGGATGCTGTCAGGCTGAAGAAGGAGTCCTATCGGGCCTTTTTGGCCTGTGGGACCCCGGAAGCAGCTGATGGGTACCGGCAGTCCAAGCGACATGCAGCTCGGGTGGTTGCTGAGGCAAAAACTCGGGCATGGGAGGAGTTAGGAGAGGCCATGGAGAAAGACTTCCGCACGGCTTCGAGACGTTTCTGGTCCACCATCCGGCGTCTCAGGGGGGGGAAGCGGTATGCCACCAACACTGTTTATAGTGGGAGTGGTTTGCTGCTGACCTCAACTCGGGATGTTGTGGGTCGGTGGGCGGAATACTTTGAAGACCTCCTCAATCCCACCGGCACGTCTTCCACTGAGGAGGCGGAGCCTGGGGACTCTGGGTCGGGCCCTCCAATCTCTGGTGCTGAGGTCACCGAGGTGGTTAAAAAGCTCCTCGGTGGCAGGGCCCCAGGGGTGGATGAGATCCGCCCAGAGTTCCTTAAGGCTCTGGATGTTGTAGGGTTGTGTTGGCTTACGCGACTCTGCAATGTTGCGTGGACATCGGGGGAAGTTCCCCTGGATTGGCAGACCGGTGTGGTGGTCCCCCTATTCAAAAAGGGGGACCGTAGAGTGTGTTCCAACTACAGGGGAATCACGCTCTTAAGCCTCCCTGGTAAGGTCTATTCGGGGGTTCTGGAGAGGAGGGTCCGTCGGATAGTCGAACCTCGGATTCAGGAGGAACAGTGCGGTTTTCGTCCTGGCCGTGGAACACTGGACCAGCTCTACACTCTCAGCAAGGTCCTGGAGGGTGCGTGGGAGTTTGCCCAACCAGTCTACATGTGCTTTGTGGACTTGGAGAAGGCTTTCGACCGCGTCCCTCGGGGGGCCCTGTGGGGGGTACTCTGGGAGTATGGGGTACCAGGCCCTTTGATACGGGCTGTTAGGTCCCTGTATGACCGGTGTCAGAGCCTGGTCCGCATCGCCGGCAGTAAGTCGGGCTTGTTCCCGGTGAGAGTTGGACTCCGCCAAGGTTGCCCTTTGTCACCGATTCTGTTCATAACTTTTGTGGACAGAATTTCTAGGCGCAGCCAAGGTGTTGAGGGGATCCGTTTTGGTGGCCTCAGAATTGCGTCTCTGCTTTTTGCAGATGATGTGGTCTTATTGGCTTCATCAGATCGTGATCTACAGCTTTCACTGGAGAGGTTCACAGCCGAATGCGATGCGGCCGGGATGAAGATCAGTTCCTCCAAATCCGAGGCCATGGTCTTGAGCCGGAAAAGGGTAGAGTGCCCTCTCTGGGTCAGGGAGGAGGTCCTACTCCAAGTGGAGGAGTTCAAGTATCTTGGGGTCTTGTTCACGAATGAGGGAAAAATGGAGCGTGAGATCGATAGGCGGATAGGTGCAGCGTCTGCAGTGAAGCGGGCGCTGTACAGGTCTGTCGTGGTGAAGAGAGAGCTGAGTCAAAAGGCGAAGCTCTCAATTTACCGATCGATCTACGTTCCCACCCTCATCTATGGTCACGAGCTTTGGGTTGTGACCGAAAGAATGAGATCTCGGATACAAGCGGCCGAAATGAGTTTTCTCCGCAGGGTGTCTGGGCTCTCCCTTAGAGACAGGGTGAGAAGCTCGATCATCCGGGAGGGACTCGGAGTAGAGCCGCTGCTTCTCCACATCGAGAGGAGCCAGTTGAGGTGGCTTGGGCATCTGTTTAGGATGCCTTCTGGACGCCTCCCTGGTGAGGTGTTCCGGACACGTCCCACCGGAAGGAGGCCCAGGGGAAGACCCAGGACACGCTGGAGGTACTACGTTTCTCGGCTGGCCTGGGAACGCCTTGGGATTCCCCCGGAAGAGCTGGCCCAAGTGGCTGGGGAGAGGGAAGTCTGGGCCTCCCTACTTAGGCTGCTACCCCCGCGACCCGACCCCGGATAAGCGGAAGAAAATGGATGGATGGATGGATGGATTTCTAGCAAAAAGAAGAGTTTAAAGATGGAAATTGAAGTTTAAG